>NC_135403.1:5311215-5458715 GCF_051989625.1 Stigmatopora argus
TTTTAAGTATTTATTCCATTTATTTTTCTAATTTTTAAAGTGTTTATTCCCCCAGATTGTATTTATATTTTCCCCATTTTTTCCCCTAAGTTTTTCTTTTGTGTTTACACCAGTTTTTTTTTTTCTAAGTGTTTGTTCCCCATTTTTTTGTTAATCTATAACCATGTCTTCATCTGCAGGTGGAGAAAAGACTGGCCAAACCAATCAACACTTCAATATGATGGCAAGAGTTAAAATGTTTTCCTGTTAATAAAAAGACATGTATACTTTGCAAGATCTTTTATTTTGAAAGAGTTTGGAGATATGTTCTGGCATAACACCCATATTTACTTTGCAAGAGCTTTTATTTTGAAAAACTTCATAGATTGGTTCGCCCAGGCCCTCTAGCATTTTGAAAAATCAGTTTTGCCTTCATCCATTTACAAATGGACAAAGACACTCCACCGGGCACCGGGTGGATTTCTGAAAATAAAAAAAGGGGGTCAATACACAAAGTTAAGTAAAAAACCAATCGCAAGGTCTTACCTTTTATTTTGAAAAAGTTTGGAGATAGGTTCTGGCGTAATACCCCGCACCAAGAAATGGGGGGGTGCGTCAGCCTATCTGTACATAGGCAGGAAACCTTGCCCCCCCTGGGTGGAATTCTGGAAAACAAAAAAAGGGTACAATACACAAAGTTAAGTAAAAAAACAGTCGCAAGGTCTTACCTTTTATTTTGAAAAATCTTCGAGATAGGTTCTGGCTTAACACCCAGCACCTAGAAATGGGGGGGGGGGGTGCATCAGCCTATCTGTACATAGGCAGGAAACCTCATCCACCCTTGGCTGGAATTCTGGAAAACAAAAGGGATCAAGGCACAATAGATTAAGTTACATAAGAAACAGACCAGGGGCTAATTAAGTCTAAATTTGACCCCCAAAAAAACTCCTGTTTAGCTTTTCTATAAAACATCAAAAGGCAATATTAGACATACTCCTCTGATGGTCAGGTTTTCTTTTTGTCTGCTGCAGAGAGACTCAAAAATGATCTGAGTCTTTGAGGGCCCCTATCCAGTCTATTTCCATGTTTTCCTAGAACAAATCATCAGGATCTTGATCATGTGGTGGGAAATATGGAAAACATACTGGACAGGGGCCCTCAAGGACCAGAGTTTGGTGTCAATGGCTGTGGAATCTGAAGAGAAGCAAGGTACAAATTACATGAAAATAATAAATAAAATAAATACTACTTCTGCCTCGAGTTTCAGTCAATCATTTCAAATCCATTCATTCTTTAAAAAAATGACGCCTGCACTATTGTTGAATAAATGTCTCACTTAGGTTTTGTCAAAACTACATTTAAAACTAAAAATGAAAAGGTCAAAGCCCTGAGGTCTTTAAGGGGTAAAAGTATATAATTTATTCAGGTGCACAGTTCCACTACATGGCAGATTTTTTTTGTAAGTTCAGAAATATGTGAAGAGCCACATTGAAACTCAAGTGGAAGCTACTCCTTCACTTGCCACTATAGTATCTTTTTAAAATTCAATTGGGATGACCCTACTTTACGGTTTTTCATTTATCGCAGCCATGTCTGGTCTACATTAACCGCGATAATCGAGGGATTACTGTTTATTCCTTACACATCCACTAATGGCATTTGTGTGGATGACTTATCCACAGGTTTTTGCTATTAAAAACACCTAGTTAGTTAGTGTTTTCATTCAAAATTTGAATGTATCATGATTAAAAACGAGCCAATTGCCTTGAATACCGAACGCTGACGTTTAAATATTACACGGATAGAGAAAATCGGAACTATTTAAAAATGACTCACTTTGTTATGGCGTCGAGAAGATGCCCCTTTCTGGTCGTTTTGGCCACATTCTTGATGTTTCCCAGCAGTCTGTGCTCGTTGAGGGACTGAAACACACAATGGAATGATTTCTTTTTAAACAAAGAGCGATCGGTAACGCAATGTAGCCAATTTGTTTGCAAACATTTTCCTGTCTGCACACACATGGGGCTAAATCACGTCAACGAATCATGCTCTTATCACTCTTAAGACGAGAACTGGGGCTTCGAAATCCCCAAATGACAACGTACCGAATGTGCTGCATCGTCTTGTGAGAAGTTTGTCAGGCTTTCTTCGGCAAATCGTCACTTTTGAGCTGCTCTGCAGTGCACGCCAGTGTTGCCTCCTGACTCATCAGCCATTTTGGGGTTTGACGTCGGCTATTTGAACTGTGACCTCGGCCACGCCTATTAAAAATAGACACACACAAAATATAAATTGTTTTCATAATAACGTGCATTAGTCAGTGTGTGTCTGTGTGTGGGGGGCTGTAAATGCTTTTTGGTTGGACTTTAATACTTAAAAAAATACATTGTTTTCTTAATAACATGCATTAGTCAGTGGGTGGGGCGGGGCTGTAAATCAATGTTGATTGGGCTTTCATACTTAAAAAAATACATTGTTTTCATCATAACGTGCATTAGTCAGTGGGGGGAGCTGTAAATACTTTTTGGTTGGGCTTTAATCCTTTAAAATACAGGATTGCACATTATGAACATTGTGATGACATGCACTTTAGTGTTTTTTACTTCTAGACATTTAAATGATACTTGGCAGTGGTGTGCCGTCAGGGTCTTCAAGGCCTTCTCTTCTGGCCTAAGAAATATCTGAATCACAGACTAGAAAAGAAGGAGGATGGATATTGTGTACAGGTAAAAATGATTTTTGGTGAGTAAAATATGGCTATATTTCTAAATATTTCAATTGAAGGCATCGCAAGGAAAATCATATATATATATATAGTGTGTGTGCCGTCAGGGCCTTCTCTGCTGGCCTAAGAAATATCTGAATCATATATTATATTTTGTCCATCAATACTTATGAAATAATTCCAAATTGTCTGTTAGCTTCCTTTCATTGCTTTCCCGCTGGTTGCACTGCTTCCAGATGAGTTTTCATATTGAAGCATTTAACCAATCACATTTCATTCAGCCAATATTTGTTGCCAATATATATATATATATATATATATGTATATATATGTATATATATATATGTATATATGTATATATATATATGTGTATATATATATATATATATGTATATATATATATATATATATATATATATACACATGTATATATATGTGTATATGTGTTTGTGTATGTGTATACTACAATTAAACTCCAATGCACCTTTAAACTCAAAGAGGGTTGCTATAGTCTATTCATTCATTCATTTTCTGAACCACTTTTTCCTCACTAGGGTCGCAGGGGGTGCTGGAGCCTATCCCAGCTGACTTCAGGCCAGAGGCGGGGGACACCCTGAATTGGTGAGAAAAACAACCATTCATGCTCACACTCCTACCTGGGGCAATTTAGTCTAGTCAGAAAAGTATGTTATATCAAGTTAAAAGAAAAATGTTTCATATACGGCTGCAATGAAAATAACTGCTGCAGCAAAGTGAAAACTTGGAGTCTAATTATTATAGACCCCAGAGCTAAGGCAGACAAAAAGGGTTAGTTAACAGTGGCAGGAGTGTTTATTTTCAAAATGTGTGGCCTAATTACACTATTATATAAAGTGATAACTGTTTAACAAAAGAACAACAAACAGTAGTTTTGTGTGCGTAGAACACACATGAAAAGCCTGTTTTTGCCACTGCAAAACCGTCGTTAGCGACTAGAACTGTAAAATCAATGATGAAAATTAGGAAAAGATCAATGACAATTTTTTGCAAAGTGTTTTTTTTTAATTATTTATTTCTTCTTGTGTTCAAGTACGGTCCTCTCTCAGCAGGGTCATTTAAGAAGCATGGATACACAATAACACACAACTCGCACCAGAGCCTGAGCATTTTCAGGAAGGATTTCTCTTTAGTCTCGTCAGCTAGGGAAGGGCAGGGAGAGCTGCAGTTTCCACGAGCAGAGCAAGTGAACTAAAGTTCTGTTTGTACACCAAGTCTTTTTTTTTCTCTGCAAACATTGGTTGCGCTTTAGTGACACGGATATCTGCACATAAAAATTATATATTTATATTCATATATTTATAGATTTGTCATTCTATAATCAACATTTCATTCTAGTGATTTGTACCGTGGTTTGAAAAACCAGACTGGACTTTCGGTAGGAATGCCTTGTGTGGACATTGATTTGTACAGAAACCCACGCACACACAGACACACAATAGGGGCATACGCACACTACTTCACACATGCATGCATAAATACGCTCACCCGGGTTAATGTGTGTACACACAGGCCACGCATTCTGTCAACTACATGCACACAAACGCACACTCGCCCCTTTACGCGCCAACATATGCTCAATCAACATTGCGATGTACAACTAAGGGAACTTACCCACTGTTCCCAGCAATATCCAGATCAGGGGCACAGCAAAAAAAAAGGTTACAAACAGAGCAAAACATTCCAGTCTGTGTCTAAAAACTGAGACAGAATGTTCCTTTAAAGCCATCCAGAAACGATCCATGAGGGGTCAAAGTTCGACAAGTCCTTTGTCACTTTAGTACATGTTGGATTGTCCAATAGTTACTCCTGCAGAAGTGATCATTCTCCCACTAAAAGATAAGACCAAACTTCCCAAACACAAACTGTGCTTGTATGTATTCTTTTTTTTTTAGGCAGTGAAAAAGCACTTCTTGCTTAACAACGCTCCTCGTGTGCATTTCCATTTTCAACGGGTGAAGGTCGGCAAACACAAATACTGCAAAGCTGGGATTGTGCTGACATACATCTTGCTGATGAAGTCTGCGTTTTGTGTTGTTATATTACATATTTTTGTTGTATTTTTTTTTGCTTTAAAACAAATTGCGTTAAAAAAGTCCGCACGCCACATATGGATGAGATAAAATGACTTTTTGAAAAATCTAAAAAAGTAGAAAAAAAGGATGACATTCCTCTAAAATGAATTGAAAGACTTCCATAGGCAAAAAGGCAATCATGACAACAACGGAATTGCAGGGTGAAGAAGCAGTGCTACGCTTAGGTGAAGTGGAAAAGACCCAGTTTTCTCCTCAAGAATGATATGATTCCATTCTCCTTGACCTTCTGGAGAAGCCTCCTGTGAGTCATCCTATCTTGCTCTAACTGTTTTCAACAAAAGGTCAGATCAGAACGCCATCCAAGAATAAAAGCTCTAAAGTCATTTGATCTCCATTAAACGGTCACCCCTCGTCCAACTCCTCTTCTTTAGTCGTCCGAATGTGGCTTATTGTTTGCTTTCTTTCTATATTTATACTGCCCACTGCCTTCAAGGCCCTTCACTCAGTGGATCAGGACTAAGATTAAAGTAGGTGGTTGTTACAAAAAATAAAATAAAGAAAATGTTGGCATGCACATGCATTGTCACTTGACCCGACCTCATTATTTTCTTGCTTTTGTTTTGAGAGAACACAAAAAGTCCTTGTTAAGGGTCTGAAGACTACTTTGCAAACTTGATGTGTTTGGAAAAAAAACATCCCTTTCATCATTTAGATACTTTTTAACCCCTTATCATCATCATCATCGCTACTGTCATCATTAGAGACTAGTATTAGACCCACGAGTCAGGTGAGGCTGGATAGTGGCTGGTCTCGTAGTTTAGTTCGCTGTATGGCCGGGATGCTGAATAGAAGTCTACATAGTTGCCAGTGGACTTTAGGCCTAGATGCATGCGCAGGTCTTCTCGCGGGTCCCGTGGTGCTCCGGTGGTGGTGGGAGGTTGCTGGGGTTGGGCCTGAGGTTGGACTTGTGTCTGAATCTGCGGCTGGCTTGGTGGAAGCGGCGCTTGTCCCTGGTCCTCGTAATAGGCCTCGTCGAAACTCCGGCTCTGACTGTGAGGGGGAGGCTGTGGAGGCAAAGGCTGGGGAAAGGAGGGAGGAGGTGGGTAATGGTCGTAGTCTTTTAGCATGGCTGTTGATGGACTGTCCTGCAGAGGCTGGGGGACCATGGTGCAGGGTTGAACTGGAGCCTTTTTGGGGATGCAATATCAGGGAGAACAGTCGGGGATGGAGGGTTGCATTTGAGGACAGGGGGGAGGGAAGTGGAATGTGAGGTGATGGGAGAAAGAGGTTTCAGGCAGTGTTGAAAAAGAAACAGGTAGAGGGCTCATGCTGCCTATTCATTTTTTTTTACATGCAGTCCTACTGTTTTTTGGGTTAGAAAGGATGTTTCTACTGAAAACTGTCCCATGTAACTAAAATAACTTCATAAATTCATTTTTATTTATTTACTAGTTAACTGGGAACTTCTTGTCCCAAGTAAAGATTAGGCTTCTACTTTAATTACAATTATTAGACTGTTGACATTGACGCATTGCCTCGTGTAATATGTAACACATGCACAACAGTAGCTTTATGAACCATGTATTAACATGACCGGACGATTCGCCGAAAGATGTTTCGCCGACGGACGTTTCACAGACGGACAGTTCGCCGAATGGACGTTTCGCTGAAACGGGATTTGCGCGCTCGCCCCGCCCCCGGATCGTGTGTGTGTTTTTCAACCTCGGCACAAAAAACAACACAATGAAAAACATCCCCGCTTTTATTTGTTTAATAAAATAATAAATTAAACACAATTTTTTCGGCGAAACGTCCGTTCGGTGAACTGTCCGTTCGGCGAAACGTCCATTCGGCGAACTGTCCATCGGCGAAACGTCCGTCGGCAAAACGTCTTTCGCCGAATCGTCCGAGTACCCGTATTAATACCGTGATGCTTCTGTAATCTACTTAGGTTTTTACATTGTTATTATTAATATGATATACAGTGGTACCTCTATTTACAAACATCTACGTACATACAAGTTTACAAAACGCCTCATTGGGAAAATTTTCTCTCAGGAAACAAAAGAAATTCAAGTTATGAAATGCAAAGTCTAGACAATTCAAACATCCCCTGAAAGGTAAATACATTCGTAGCATCCTGTATTTTATTTTGAAATTAGAGTGATAGAGTTGCTCTTTCTTTGGCTGTCTCAAAACTTTGCTCGCCTCCCATTGGCTATCTTCCAACACCCCACTGGCCTCCCATCGACTAGGAAGGAGCTGCATCTCTCTTGATGCTTTTCGTGTGACATTAATCCTTTTTCCAAGTGCTTATTGTAACTTCATTCTTTGTTTATCAACATTTTTCATCAAAGTTATTCCCAGTGCGAGTGAAAGGAAGAAGCAGTCTGATATTAAAGTGTTCATGACTCGTACAATCTCCCAGTTTGACGACGTATGTCTTGCGCATTATGGAAAATTATGAAAAGTCGCAAAAGACAATTGCCGTTGAATCGATATTTCACAAAACGTAAGGTATTATTAAGTTGTGTGTTTATGTGCATGTTTACATATGTTTTCTCAGCTGCCAAATGTTTGCCTCTACTCTTACTCCCCTACCACAAACTTGACTCCTCCAGAATACAAAAGGGAGATGAATTGAGGTAAGGGACTAATTGCCATCTTTGAGAAGAGACGCCACAATTTAAGGCAAGGGTGTCAGACTCGGGTTGGTTCGCGGGCCGCTTTAACGTCAACTTGATTGCACGTGGGCCGGACCATTTTAGATATAATATTTAGATTTTTTTTTATATAAATGGATTAAAAGAACTTGATGAAAAGCCCTGAATATTCAGTTTTTTTATAGATCTAAAACAATGTTTATTTTAGCTTTTTAAAATATATTTACAAAATGATTTTTGAGCTAAAAACACAGAAGAAATTGATTAAAAAATTACAATTATTGATTTTAAAAGGGGGACAATCAGGAAATTTAATATACATCTATACTCTTCATTTAAATTGGATCCTAAAAGAGAAAGTCGGCACTCATGATTTACTCTCCCAGGCCACACTAAATAATGCGGCGGGCCAGATTTGGCCCCCGGGCCGCCACTTTGACACAGGTGATTTAAGGTTTTTTAAATTCAATTTAGCTATTATCTCTAAATGGGATTTGCCAAAATGAGGTCATGCTGGACATGCTTTTTGACTATTCATAGAAAAACATTTTGTTTAGGAATAATGGCTCACCTGATTTGGCTTGATATCATCACTGGCAGTCAGGTATGAGTTTCGGAACAAAGTTGACGTTCCACAGGAAACTTGAAGATAAATAGAAGTGACATTGGCTAATTATAGTGACGTCGGTGGCGTGCTACTATGTTCACAAAAATGACAAGTATTTTTATTCCATTATAATTAAATGAATCGGGACTAATAGAAATATAATAATAAATAAACAATAATAAGAATAAAAAAAAAACATCTAAGTACATTATATAATATAAAGTGTGCAAAAAAAAATGTGCATGGCTATAAAGAACAGAAATGCAACATAATGAAAGTGTATGAAAAGAAAGACCTATCACACACACTCGCACAGAAAGTCATACACACCTGCCATGCCATCTTTACGGGATGTGTGCTCGCCTTTGTTACCATGGAAACCTGCGTTGGTTGCTGTGGAATCGTAGTCCATCTTGCGTTCTTTCAGACTCATCATTTCTCTCGGAGAAGCTGGAGCGCTTGCTACACACAAAGACCCACAAAATAATGAGAACAGCATGAGATTTCACACCCCTGCCTGTCTGCATTTATGCAGGCATCCACATTTTTGGCCTTTCAAGGTGTGTATTCATTCTTCCATAATGACCATGACAGCATATAGTTTCACCTGCAAAAGGATAAAATACAAACCGCCCATTTTCATGATTAGCCATGTAAAATATGAGATGAAAACAGTTGTCTGGACATAGGAATGTTGTGAATTGTTGATCTTATCCTGACATATTTCTTACACTGTGGTAGAATTCTATTTTACCAGCAGGAATACCAACTTTTCAAGACAGCTCAATCCTTACACACATGAACGCATCACTGAAAACACATGTCCACACAATACAAACTACAATACAAAAGTTGAAACAAGTGTTTCTTCCCCAGTTTTTCTCACACACTCACTGGCTCTTTCCCTCTCTCTCTCTTTCTCTCTCGACATACACACACACAATGTAATCCCCTTATAGCATATTCAAAGTGCTTACTCAGTCCCTCTTATCTTGACACATGGGATTGCCAGAATGCTGCCTACCTGCCTGCCTACCCGAGTATCAGCGTCCTCAGTTTGCTTCGCTAAACATTTCTGTAACTACTCCACATATGTATAGTGCATTAACGCAGTGCAAGATTAGCCAAAGCGCGTGAAGGACACTCTAAAAATAGTCTGGGCAACTCAGTTCCCCTTTGCAGGTAAGTGTGCAGTTGCTCTGGTGTTGAATTCGACTGCATCATATAGGGAGGATTTATTTAGATAAAGGGAATAAGAAGCTATGAGTCAGATAATCATACACCAGTAGAAACTAGTACAAAAATACCAATACATTTGTGGCTAATTGAATTAGTAGTGGGAAGATAAGACTAAGAATTTCTGGCAAAAATGTCAAAGCCGAAGTTAACCCATATCATAGCTGATGTCACATGATAGTAATCGCACCAGCAACTATATTGATTGCAAATATAAAACAGTGTGGCTAAAATTCTGGAAAATATGTTATTCACTGGTTCAAATACTTCAAAACCCTTAACTCCACTGATACACCTACCCATGTGGAAGCAGAGACTGAAGACTTTCCTATTTCTGGGATTTAAGTATGAGCTCCACTGAGAGTGCGAGATCTTGGTTGACACACCCTTCAAAATTGTGTGGATTGGGTTGTGCATTTGAAACAGAAGGACCACACTTCTAAGAACATAGCTAGATCTATGGTCTATGTCTCTATGCGAAGAGGAGGGTATATCAGAGAGCCGAATCTAAGATTCAGGAGGAGCAGTGTTAAGTGTTTAATCGCCAAATTATGTATGACATGCACAATTTCTGACTTTAACAAGCCACAGCTGCAAATATGGTGCCTCATGTAGTTAATACTTTGCACCAAAAGATGGCAGATATCCGCCACGTCATCCTGAGCATCATTTCTGGGCGTTTGAAAACCGCTCCCCTTTGAGGGAGCAGTGGTTAAGGGTAGGTGGGAGAAAGCTACATAGCAAATTCTACGGGAAAAAATATCATGCCAAGAGGAGTTTTTACCCTTGACAAAGTACTTCATCATTAAATTGATTACTCAGATTCTGAGAAAGAATATTCAACCTCTGATGAAGATGATCAGTTGTCCAGTAAGATACAGTGAGGCTTTATCTCTAACCATTTTAAAAAGGGGTACAGGTATGAAGACCTAATAAGGGACAATTGTTCTCTTGAATTAAAATACGTCAGAGAAACATAAAATATATAATCTAGGCAATTCTATAGTTTCGCTCTGGCGGCCATTATAGGGCTAAACGACCACTAATATTTAATAGATTACACTTATTCATTTGTTTTCCGAAACGCTTATCCTCACGAGGGGCACAGGGGGTGCTGGAGTCTATCCCAGCTAACGATGGGCACCAAGCAGCGGACACCTTGACTTGGTGGCCAGCCAATGGCAGGGCACAAGGAGACGGTCAACCACACACACACACACTCACACCTAGAGGCAGTTTAGCATGTTCAACCAGCCTGGATGATGCATGATGTGGGAGGAAACCCGAATACCTAGAAAAAACCCATGCAAGACCTTGGGAGAACATGCAAACTCCACAAAGTAAGGACCAACCTGGGACTGAACCCTCCACCCCAGAACTGTGAGGCCGACATGTTAACTACTAGATCATGGGTGGCCAAGTCCGGTCCTCGAGAGCCCCTATCCAGTCAGTTTTCCATATCTCCCTCCTCTACCACACCTGAATCAAATGATCAATTCATCAGCAAGCTGTCCAGAAGCATCATACCGATCTCAATGATTTGATTCAGGTGTGTTGGTGGAGGGAGACATGGAAAACAGACTGGATAGGGGGTCAAGGACCGGAGTTGGCCACCCCTGCACGAGACCATTGGGCCACCAGATTAAATTTCATCTAAAATGAATAGTACATTGTAGATGCAACGAGCGGCTGGGCGGACGAGTGGTTAGCGCGTCGGCCTCACAGTGGGGCACATGGGTTCAAATCCAGGTCGGTCCACCTGTGCGGAGTTTGCATGTTCTGCGTGGGTTTTCTCCGGGTACTCCGGTTCCTCCCACATTTCAAAGACATGCATGGTAGGCTGATTAGACTCTAAATTGCCCCTAGGTATTAGTGTGAGCGTGAATGGTTGTTTGTCTCCTTGTGCCCTGCGATTGGCTGGCTACCAGTTCACGGTGTCCCCTGCCTCTGGCCCAAAGTCAGCTGGGAGAGGCTCCAGCACCCCCTGCGACCCTAGAGAGGATAGAGAGGTTCAGAAAATGAGATGAGATAGTAGATGTGCATGTGCAAGTACATGGGGGAAGTATTTGGGATGAAAGGATAATTCTATCCTTCATTTTGACCTACAGAGGCCGCCATGTTTTATGCACGCTAAGGGTGATGACACAATTAGGTTGCTCTTGGTAGAATAGCTGTGCTCAATACTGGCGAAGTAAAATACCAAATTGTGCTGCTTTTGGATGCCCTTTCCAGTCAAAAGGTGAGTGATGTGAGTCCACACAGCTTTCCAGCTGACAAAGAGATGAGAAAGGAGTGGGAAAATGCTGTGGATGGACATATATAACTTACCCAGATTCACGGCAGTGTTCTTGACATTTTTCTCCTGACGCATTTGAGGCTTTTAGCCCAACAGAAATTGCGAAAGAGCTCACCGGAGCGGGTGGATATAAGCAGAGACTAAAACAAAATGCTGTTCTGACTATTTTCCATCACAACAAGCCTCAATGCCCTCAGAGATTGAGTGAAATGCATGGAAAAAAAAACGCCAAAGACAAACGATGCAGGACGCCAGTTTAATACATTCTTTCATTATCCATACTGCACATTCTCAAGGGTTGCTGGAGCCTATCATTGTGGACTTTGGGCGAAAGGCAGACTACACCTTAGACTGGTCGCCGGTCAGCCATAGGGCACACAGAGACACAGACAACCGTTTGCACGCAGTCATACCACCCCGAGCGGGAAGTGATCCCATGCTTGTCTGCACCGAAGTTAGGCGAGTGAACCCCTACGGCCTAAACCATCAGGTAGCTGTTTAATACATGATACTCTTTATTCAAAACATATCAAATGTAAAGTAGGAACACTAAATGGTTCAGGCAACTCTTAAATTGCTCCTAGCTGACAGGCACGATGATCATTATTCTGGATAGTGCTTTATGTCACAATGGTGACCCAGTTCCGATTCGGTAAGGCAACACTCTTCTGGTCGTGGAGGCTGACGATGGCAGGCGTCCTCGTTTGAGCAAACGGCATCATAGTTTTCGTGTCCTATGAAGCATGGGATATCTGCACAAATGATCATGCTGCCATGTTTTATTGTACAGAGGTACCTCGACATACGAGTGCCCCGACATACGAGCAATTTGAGATACGAGTAAAATTTCGGGCAAATATTTATCTTGAGATACGAGACAGATTTTGATATACGAGCATACAGCGGACGCGAGAGGCTGCTCATAAGAACATCATGGCCACTGTCTTTCTGGTCGCAACTCTCTCATGTAATGTCTCTACGAGCACTGGGCGGAGCGTTGCATTTTTTCAGTTTTTTTCCCCGTTAGTCAGTGCGATTGGTGGAGCGATCGCTAATACAGACGCTCCCCTACTTACGAACGAGTTAGGTTCCGAGCGATTGTTCATAAGTTGAATTTGTTTGTAAGTTGATTCAGTGCTATATTTTGTATTATAATTTATGTTTAAGGCCTATATAAGTATATTGAAGGTTTATATAAGTGCATTTGTATGTTTAAGGCTTGTATAAGTAACACGCATTGGTTTGTACTGAAAAAACATTTAATAAAATGGAGAGAATATGTACAGTACTGTATAGAGAGAGAGAGAGATTTATGTATTAGAAACTGGCCGAAAGAAGCGATCTAACGACGATTGCACAGTTTTCTTCTTTTTTTCATCATAAATGATGCGGTAGCACTGTATGGCATCATTCAATTAATTTGCAAACTTTGTGCAACGTTCAATATTTGGGTCCTGCTGCTCGATCTTTCTGTTTATAAATGGTACTGACGGTCGAACGATTCAAGTTGTATGCCCGTGAAACACTAACCACTCTCACGCGCATCAAGCTTCGTTATTATTGCCACTCGTTTCAAATGAAATGGCTTGCCTCTTCCTTGCAACTCCCTCAATAGAAGCCTTTCACTTTTTACCAACCATATTCAATAATGGATGCATGAGATATTTAATGATACAAATGAAAAAGGTTCTTTGCCCACTGGAGATACGTTCACGCACTTCCGCATTGCAACGAAGAAGGTAGATGCTGGGTGAGCTGAGCCCTCACAGCGCCAGCCGTATTAGCGGCGGAAAGAAGCACTACGCGGAAAAAAATACAAAATCGAACTTACGAACATTTTTCGACATAAACGCAATTTGCAGACATGTTCGTATGTACCGTTGTTCGTAAGTCGTATGTTCGTAAGTAGGGGAGCGTCTGTACGAGAGTATATACTACTTCTCGTTGGCAAGTGGTCATGCGTTATCCTATTGTGAGGACATTTGTGTGCATCATTTTGGGAATATTTTGAAGGGAATACAAAAGCAAACATCTAGGTTGCATCTGAAAGTCAGGGTGGAGGCAGGGGAAATAGAGCCAACCGGGGAGAAGGTATCAAAATTTAAAACAAAATTAGAATTAAGTTTAGTGTAAGGTTAGATTAAACTTATTTTGAGTGTGTCTGCATCACAATTCAAGTTCATTTAAATGTGCGTCTCTCTCCCCTCCGCGAAATCCGTCTAATTTTAATAATATTTGACACATTTTAGTAGTATGAAACCACTAGTTATTTGTTACTTTGTTAATAGATGGCGAATTAGAACAAATAAAAATGTTTTTCCAATCCAATATCATGTTTTTGGTGTTTTTTCAGAGATTTGGAACGAATTAATTTGTTTTTAGTTCATTTCTATGGGAAACGTTCGTTTGAGTTACGAGAAAATCGACATACGAGATCAGTCCCAGAAGGCATTAAGCTTGTATCTCGAGGTACCACTGTACGTCACTAGCCAGAGTGCACGTTGTGACGTCAACCACAAAGGCAACAAACTATAGTTAAACAGATTTTTCAATCCTTATAAAAATGAAAAGAATAAGGTGTTTTATAGAAAATTCTTATAACTGATACTAACACTAAAACTATGTTTTAAGAACTAAAAATCCTTGGGTTTTCAGTTAAGTTAAAGTCGCTGTTTGAAAAAGTGATATCAAAACTTTTTTTTAAAACTATGGTGCCTAGAGTTAAACATTATTAAAACTGTGTCTGTGTTGTTAATAAAGCTTTTATATAGAAATAAATTGCCCAACTTTAAAGCTTTTTAAATTGGATTTGAATGTTTGAAATTAAAATCAATGGGGATTTTGTCTTTGCAATTGTTACAATGTGTCAATCACAATGTGAGATAACTACTATACAGTCTGCACAATTTGTCAATCTGCTTGAATAAACATTCAACCATTGTACAAGATGAACAATTGTCTTCTTTTCCTGTGAGAGAATCCAAGAACAGGGAACAAAAATTCCTTTGTTCTCCTTGGCATTTCTCCTGTATCATGATGACAGCAAGGCAAAACTACGCAAATAGGATAAGTGTTTTTTTAAAGAGAATATAAGAGCCTGTATGAGTTCTCTTTATCTCTTTGAATACAAAAGGACTCCCTATTACAATCACAGTGCTATGTGTTTGACATCCAAAAGCAAAAAGAGCACTCATCGCCCTTATCTGCGCCCCAATGTTTAAGAATAGATTGTATTGTATGCACACAAGAGCAATGGCAGGACACCTTAATCACCGAGTACAAAAATGGTTTTAAATTAAAAAAAAACCTTACAAAGAAGCATATTGGAGGGATCAAAAGATCTCCATAAAAACTGCTCACTCTGTCAGTTTTAGCCACAAAACAATGTACCTAAGTCTAAGATTTTATGGATGGATTTCATGACAGTGTGGCACAGTTAGCAGCGCACAGTGACTGAAAAGACAGCAGTTCAAATACTGGCTTCAACTTTTCACTGTTGAAGTGTCCTTGGGAAAGACAGTGGAGCCAATGTTGCTCCTGCTAGGCATGGCAGTGCTCTTCATGGCAGCAAATCAATACTGCAGATGTGTGCATGAATGGGTGAATGTGAGCCTTTAAAGCAGTTAGGTTTCACTTCCTTTGGGGTTTATTTATTCATTCATTCAATTTCCAAACCATTTATCCTCTCCAGAGTTGCAGGGGGTGCTGGAGCCTATCCCAACTAACTACGGGCACCAGGCGGTGGACACCCTGAATTGATGGCCAGCCGGAGTATTCAGAAATGGTTTATTTAGGCTATTACAGTGGTACCCTCGACATACGATCTTAATCCGTTCCGGGACTGAGATCGTATGTCGAGCTTTTCGTATGTCGAGCTTTTCGTAACTTGAGCGGACGTTTCCCATTGAAATGAACTAAAAACAAATTAATTCGTTCCAACCCTCTGAAAAAACACCGAACAGGATATTGGATTGGAAAAAATGTTTTATTTCTTCTAATTCGCCATCTATTAACAAAGTAGCACATAACTAGTGGTTTAATAGTAATAAAATGTGTTTAATAGAAGTAAAATTAGACGCATTTCGCGGAGGGTGGAGACAACGACATACACGGAGGCGGAGGTGTTCGGGGGGACTTTATCCACAGCACTCGTAAACAAACTTTTTTTTTTAGATTAACTTGGATTAATATATACAGACACTCAAACATACGTTTAATGTAACTTTACACAAAACTGAATTCAAATTTTGTTTTAATCTTTTTTTAACTTCGTTTTCCGTGTTAGCGGTTTGCCACGCCTCCACCCTCACGTTTGCTATCGATGGGCTGTTTGCTGTTGTATTTCCTTCAAAATATTCCGAAAATGATGCACACAAATGTCCTCACAATAGGATAACGCACGACCACTTGCCAACGAGAAGTACAGTCTTGAATGAGCGATCGCGGGAGCTAAGGCTAAGGACAGAATAACAGGAAATGTAATAGCTGAGTTTACCCACGTATTGATTGTGGGTAATGAAGTTTTATTCTGAGAAAGGGTGCCATTGCCTATGGGTGTTGTGTGCACGAGCATACTTCATTACCCAGAAAGCCCTCTTTTTGCCCGCGCATGCGCGTTGTGCGTTTCCTGGTCGAAACTCGTCTGAATAAATTGTTCAGTGCTCGTAGATATCTATTATACACAAAAGAGATGCGGCAAAAAAGACAGTGCGCTACAAAGATAAACAGCCTCCCATGTAATGGCCACCTGGCTTGGTCGCATCTCGAAATTTTGATCGTATCGCGGGCGAATTATTCGATCGAAATTTTCGTCGTACCACGAGCTGATTGTAGGTTGAGGTACCACTGTATTATCATAATTTTTTTAATTCTTGGCTTTTTCCTTTTGTGTAACTAGTCCACTACCAATTGACTTCCCCTGTTGTTGCGTCTCGTCACCTACCTGTTCCTCATTCCCCGTCAAATCCTGTCTGTCTATTTGCTCTTTGTCAGTGTCTGTCCTTGTTCAGATCGCTTATATTTTGAATGCCTTTGCCATGCACATGTCCAGGTCTCAGCATGCTCCCCGTGCCCCTTGTGTTTTCCCCGGGTAAGTGTGGTTTTGCTCTTTGTAGTTCCCTTGTCACTTCCCCTGAGGTTTGTATACCGGCTATTTTTAGTGAAGTTTTTTCAACAACAAAAAAAACTCCCCCTTACCGGGTCTGCCTTCCCTGCATTTGGGTCCAACTCATCTCACCACTTGCGTACCTAACAAAAGCTCTTTGTGCACTGTAATGGTCTAAATAGGAAGTCTCCAAACCGGTGGCAGGGCCATCTTCATCCTTATACTACTCATATTAACGCTCAGTAAAATAGCTCGGTCACCACGTGACTGAGAATCTGAGAACAGCACAGAAGCAGCCTACCAAAAAGGCTCATGCGGCTTGCAGCCCCAAAGTAAAAACGAAATGAATGTTCATACTTTCATTTTTCTTTTTTTGCATGTAATATATCATTTGACACCCCTGAGGTGGATTCCATTAGGGTGGGCGCTGTGACCTAACACCCGCAGAGTTGTTGCCATCTCCTCTGGTTACTGTGACAATCTAGCTGGGAGGCTTGTTCTATCAGTTCTAAACACAGCAGGACCCCCTCGGCGGCCAGGGTGGACGCAAAGGTCTCTTTTTCTCCCTCAGTCTCCTTGCCATCGACTGACAGCTTTGCTCCAAACTGTTCTTTTCCCCCAATCCCTCAACCCCGCCTCCCCCAACACACTCTTTCACTCCATCATTATTCCCTCCCCTTTTATCCATCTCTAAGGGGCGAAGTCAAGAAGCATATGCAGGCAGGAGATACTGATATTCACATTCATGTGTGCAATCATAGGAAAAAACGACGGGAGAGAAGGATTACAGAAAAAAAACTAGGAAGTGGAGGAGAGGTGAATAGATGAGACATTATTCCCTCAAAAAAAAACACACACACACACACACACACAAACACAAACAAGATGAACATTTCAATGTCACTCTCCAAGGTCAAGTCCTCACCCTTAAATTAACACTACTCTAATACCTCATTCTTTTCACACATTCTTCACACACAAACATGCATGAATACACCCATAGCTCCCTGGCTGGGTCCTTAAAGACCCTGCTAAGCTGGAGGGAAGGAAAAGTACTTTTCTGCTTCATCAGCCTGCTAAGCTTGATAGCGTGAAAGCACAGCTAAAGGCTCCTTGACGACGGATGCTAACAGCTAATGCACACTTTGCAAAGCATGAAGGCGGCCACTGGGCTCAAGCTAAGGGGTTAACGATAATCATGCTTAAAGTCCATGGGTGGCAAGCGCAAATTATAGTAGTCACCCCAGATGTCAGCAGACTGAACACTAAATGCTCAATGCTTCAACAATATTTGTGTCAAGCGCAGTCCAATCTAGGTCATTTAACATTTGTTATAAAAATGTCTTGTGAACTACAATTAATATATTAGAATACAGACGCTCCCCTACTTACGAACATTCGAGTTACGAACAACGGTACATACAAACATGTCTGCGCATATGGCATATGTCGAAAAATGTTCGGAAAGAGATGCTGTAAGTTAGATTTTGTATTGCGCCATTTTCCGAGTGGTGCTTCTTTCCGCCGCCAATACCGACGCCTGGCGCTGTGAGAGCTCACCCAGCGTCCACCTTCCTCTGCCCAGTTCGTTGCAGTGCGTAAGTGTGTGAACGTATCTCCAGTGTGCAAAGAACTTTTTTCATTTTTATCATGAAATATCTCGTGCATCCATTATTCAATATGGTTGGTGAAAAGCGAAAGGCTTCTAGTGAGGGTGGTAGTGCAAGGAAGAGGCAAGCCATTTCATTTGAAACAAAAGTGGCAATAATAAAGAAGCTTGATGCGGGTGAGAAAATGGTGAGCGTTGCACGGGCATACAACTTGAATCGTTCGACCGTCGGTACCATTTATAAACAGAAAGATCGTATAATGGAACACGTGAAAGGTGCAGTGCCGATGCAGGTTACTTATACAAGCCTTAAACATACAAATGCACTTATACAAACCTGCAATATACTCATATAGGCCTTAAACATAAATTATAATACAAAATATAGAACTCAAGCAACTTACGAACAAATTCACCTTATAAACAATCGCTTGGAACGCAACTCGTTCGTAAGTAGGGGAGCGTCTGTAAATGTAATATCCACTGTGTCCCTCTGGTGGGTTACAATAAACCACATAATTCATTCATTAAATTCCCATACCGCAAGGGTCACGGGGATGCTGGAGCCTATCCCAGCCAACATTGGGCAGTAAGCGGGGAAGACCCTTAATTGGTTGCCAGGCAATTGCGGGGAACTAAGCTAATTTAGAAGAAATGAATTTCTATTCATTAACATATATAATCCATGCTTACCCTTTAAAATTAGCAGACCAAGATGAGTCCAGGAAAAACCAAAACATTCAATCATTAGTAGCAAAGAGACTTTGAAGATTGTAAATAAATGTGAATGTGCAAATCTTTCATAGTTTTTTCTGTGAGAGCTAACTGTTATTTTCCTTTGTACAAAATTGAGTATTTAGGTAGCTCTAAGACTTTGTTTTCAGTGAAAATGAACTCTGAAAGCCTTCATTAATCTTTGCGAACAGTGTAAAATTGTCAAAGGTTAAATTTAGTTCAAATTAAATATTAAACCTAAACTCAAATGACCTCATGGGAAGAAGGACCTCAGTGGATAAAAATACTCTTGGAACAATCACGAGATGATAGCAACATCCAGGCTAAGACACACACCCAACAAATACACACTTCACCATCATTACTTAATGTTTACTCACCGGAACGGTTATTTGGGGACGTCCTTATGGGGGACACGGAGGGAGTTCGAGAAGAAGAGTATGGTCTCTGCCGGTCTCGTTCAATTGTGGAGGCGGACCCCACAAAGTGATACTGGGAGTATCCATCCTAGAGAAACAAACACCAGAGGTGACTTTGATTATTAGAAGAAATAAAGCACAGTACTAAAGATACAGTACAGACTGTGTATGTGTATTCATTACAGTATTCATAAAAAAAGATATACAATAAAAGGAATATTGTAACAATAACTAAAATAATGTGGGCTTGATAGCTTATTCATTGCATGATATAGATCAAAATATTATCATATTAATTTAGGTTAGACCAGAAGCAATGTAGAACAATGAGGAAATGCTAAATTGTCAATTAATTCAAGACTATTGTCCTTTTTTCCTCTAGCATTGGCTGTCTGCTCCAAATGATCATTTGTGGCAAAAATAATTTCTTTCACTCTATATAAAACTAGAAATATATATGTATTCTGAAAACTGAACGGGGTAGCCACAACATAAGTGGGCAAGACAAATGAAAATATTTGCATCGAGGCTGAGCATCAATCGTTTTATTACTTTACTGGCGGCGACATTTTAACACAACAAGTCGGCGCACATAATTACTGCGGAGCCAATAGCTTTTCTTTCTGTGTGTGTGTGTATTGGTTCAGCAGTGATTGGAGCAACGCCTTTTGAAAAATGGATTATAATAGTCTGCAACAATCACAGAGCTGGAACCCAATTCAATTTAGCATTACGATAATTGGCTACCTCTGAATACAAACCAAAGGCAAATGATAAAAATATAAATGGAGATGTGCTCCATCATTGCTTGGCTGTCCAGAGGGCATGAGCTTAGCAGTGCGTGCAGGTGTGCATGCATTGCAAATGGAGGTGGTGGTATCGGGGTGAACCGTTTAAGTGGAATAGCTAGAGAGGGGAAAGAGGAGGAAATACTACATGAGGCTGAAAAAAGGGAGGACAAGTGAGACAAAAGATGACAGGAAGTAATGAGAGCGAAGAGCGTAATGAGCGAGCCAAGTAGAGATACAAAAATGAAGGATCAAGAAGTAGGCTGTGTCCTCTCTTGACTTTCCCGCCACGGCAATGAAAATGAAAAGAAGGTGGAACCTATTGCCTAAAAAGCAAGATCAATTCCAGCCATCTATACTGCAACCTTTTATCCATCAGCTTACTCTTCCTCCGTTCCAACACAAATTGCATTATAAGACATGTAACCTCCTGATGGTACATGCCGCCACCCCTCAATTGGACACTGTCAAAGTGTCATGTTGCTCAAATGAACACAGTTGCTGAGTATTGAATAATGAATAAATTTCGCAGTGAGTGATGGGAGCAATCTGCTGTTGTGGATGCAGATCGTTCATCGGATCCTCAAATTGAGCTGCAACGGGTCTTTAAGGGTGCGTAAGAGGAAACTGAAGAAAAGATACACATTGAACTGATTCAATTCACAAGATTGATCATCAAACAGAATAAGTGGAATTATCTTGGATCAAATCTCCACTGGAAAATTCCTGTGGGGAGTTGGCAATTGACGATTTATTGGCAAAAAAAAGGAAAAATAATACTTAGCTTGTGTATACTAAAATGTAAAAACTGTGAATACAAAGTAATAATGAAAAAAAACAGGCCTGTTCGGTTATCCTAAGGTAGTAAATACAAGTGTGTTCTTTGGTGTGAATGTGAACATGGAAGTCTACATATGTCCTGTCGTGTACAGTCGATTGGTCGCGGTCTTTTGGTCGCGGTCTTTTGGTCGCGGTCTTTTGGTCGCGGTCTTTCGGTCGCCCGGACCGCGACAACGGGCGACCAAAAAAACGGCGACAAAACAAGGTAAAACAACACGGTCTACGCATCAGTAAAAGCCAACAATGGCCATGAGCAGTTTCACTGAGCCGACGTGTGAGTGTATAAGAGTTTGTATGTACATGTGTTGTCCCTTTAAGAAGGTACGTCAGTCAGGGTCTTAACAAGTTCTCCAACAATAAAAGTCCGCAAAATTTGGAGTTTTTCTTTAGCCTAATAATTACTAGGGCATTAAGTATGACTAAATAGTAATTCACAGTTTGTATTTAGGGAATTTGAGCAACGATTTAAATGGTAATTATCAATAACCTTCCGGGAGACCAAAAGACCGGCGATCAAAAGATCGGTGACCAAAAGACCGGCGACCAATCGACCGTGTACCATGTCCTGTGAGGTGTAGTTAGCATTTTGGCCAAACTCAGCTGTGATTAAAACCAAACAAGAGCTAATGAAAATGGATGGGTGGATAAAGTGGTGTAGCCCAAAGCGGTTTGTTTTTTTCTTTGTGTTTCAAAGTTCGGCAGCAAGTGCGGAAAAGCTGTTAAGAAGTCTCCAGTATATGCCAATGCCCATTCACTTCCAAATGATGGCTGCCAGCCTTACCAGCCAAAGTGGCTTGGACGTATATCACTTTCAATAGTATCGAGTGAGGAGACACATTTTTATTTCAAATGGATTCACTCCATTTACAGGAACATCACATGCAAAAATCTCACACAAATAACACATGCAAAATCAGGCTCTGTCAAATGACACTAACCCACAGTGTCAATTACAAAAGGCTGGACCACATTGAGAATATGCCACGTGCCAGGCGTAACATCTCTCCGTCCATAAAACCCAACTTTCAAGCACTTTTAAGTGATTTGTGTAAAATTTGCAGGATATTTACCAGCATGTGTGTGAGAGAGCGATAGAGAGAGCATGCCTGATTAAGAGCCACAGCTAAATCTTTTATCATGAAATGAGGCAAACTGTAAAATGCACCGTAAAAATTGAGTCTTTTGTGCATTTATATGTGGGATCATTAAATCCTGTTGGTCCAATCAAGAAAATGTTGTAAATCTGTTTTTTTCTTGTCAGCCCCTGACTGAACAATACTGAACATTTGTTGTTGGAATGGATAACCAACTAGGGTCATTGCTCCAAAGAAGTAAAGCTGGAGCGTAAACATAGAATGAGGACATAGAAATCGTAGAAACCAAATGAATTCGGGTACAAGCGGAGTTTGAAAGCACACTGGAGACTTCTATACATGATTTATCAGTAAGGCAAGCACCAGTGTTGCTAGAAACAGATTTAAGCTTTGGTTTATTAATGACTGCTGCACCACTGATCTTCCAAGTCATCTCAGATATGTACTCTCCTTACGCATTTGCTGTTTATTTATGGGCCCTCATCCAACTAATATCCACAGCTTCTGCTGTTCTACTCCTTGCTGAAGGAAGTGATAAACTTTACTTAGTCCTCGTAACTGTTGCTTGAAAAAAATAAATTGGACGACAAACATACACAAACTGTACATAGATGTACTCAGAGGAAACTTTAAAAAACAAATCTCAAAAGACTGAATATGAGGAATAAACTAATAGACTTATTAATGAGCCACTACATTTGATGATAGGAGGGATTTGGGAAATTAATGGCTCACTGTATGTTTCTACTGCAGCCCTATTCAGATTTCTTAAAACATATGCAACCCATATCTAATTTTTCACACAATGTTAACAGTCAAATTCCAATATGTTTAAATTGGTACCCAGCCTCTTTCGTATCTATATATAAAATGCCTATGTTTGTGATGCGTCAGTAGTTTCAATGCTCATCCATACACATCGAACGAGACGTCAATAATAGGAAAAAACTCTTGTTTTGTTCGACAAAACCACTTACATGTGAAGCTATGAGGTTGAAAAAGATGCTAACTCCAGTAACATAAAATCCTTGTAATTGCCGCAAAAGTATGATAACTGAGATGAAGACCCCATATTTAGTACTTTTGTTAACAATCAACACATTCATTCATTCATTTTCTGAACCGCTTTATCCTCACTAGGGGTGCTGGAGCCTATCTCAGTGGACTTTGGGCCAGAGGCGAGGGCATGGAATGTGGGAGGAAACCGGAGTACCCAGAGAAAACTCCACACAGGTGGACCGACCTAGATTTGAACCCATTACACCAGAGCTGTGAGGCGGACATGCTAACCACTCCAACACACAACACATGTTGACATATTTTGTGTTCAGGCGTCTCACTTCAAGTCGCAAAAAAACCCACACTGAATTAACAAAAACCCAAAATGTTCATCACTGTTATAAATAAATAATAATAAAAACAAAATAAAAAAATATATACATTAACAAACTTCTATACAGAAATATTCAAGTTTGCTTTTGTAAATGTATGTACAAATAAGAAAAAAACCACCACACATAATAGCTCGGAATAAACATAATAAACAGTAATGATTTTCCTGTAGAGTAATAATGGTTCATAATTCCTAGAAGAAAAAACATTGATCGTCAACAAAGGTTCAAGGAACATGCATAATTAATACTGTAAATGTGCTCTACGGCTGACTGGCAACCAGTCTTGGATGGAGTAAGCCTTTTGCCCGAACTCCACTAGGACAGGGTCCAGCATCCCCCGCAACCCTTGCGAGGATACACGGTACGGAAGATGAATGAATGGTACTGTAGATCACGGGTGCCCAACCACTGGTGGGCGCACCAGTACTAGTCCGCAAGGCATTTGGTTCCGGTCCACCAGAAAAATAAATAACGTTTTAAACCTCACGCACACGGGCACCGTCAAGAATCAAGTGTGACGATCATGAGCCAATGACACGCTGGACCTCCGGGTTGCCAGATCAGACTCCAGACCAAGAATACGGAAAATATAACCCACCTATTCTGATGGGTTCCACAACAATCTGTCAACACTGCTGCACTTGCACTCGCATACACGGTCTCATGCGTCCTACATCCTTGCTGCACCAGTTAATAGACCTTAGATTGTGTGTGCATTCAATGTGTATGATGGTAGTTTTCTTGAGGCTTCCCGAGCTTTGGGATGTTTGAAAAGTGTTACTCACAACACATTTCTGCTAAAACGACTACACCTGTTTCAGTCTTGCATTCCCTTGCTACTTGAAATGAGAAAAGTTGCATATTTCCCAGACAACAATGAAATATAAGTGTAATGTGCTATTCATAAGGCTGGCGGCACAACGTATGTCAATTTCATTGTGTATGTTAGTAGGGCCATTACACATGTTTTCTTGGTCTCTTCTGAGCTTTTGACGCTTGAAAAGTGGCTTTCATAACACTTTTTCGCCAAAAATAGAACAGCCGTTTCAATCCCTCTCTCCTACTCGAAATGAGACAAGTCGTGATGATAATAAATAAATGCCTTTGTGCTCATCATTTGTTTTCCTTTGCTGTTGTGTTGCGGTCCCCATCTCTGTCTTAGCTGTTGTAGACTTCTACCGTTACCCCTCTCCCCCGCTTATGCCTTTAGTTGTCATGCGCCCCCCCGTGCTGCAAGAAAATAGGAGAAGCTTGACCGGTCGGCGGTGAGAAAAAGGTTGAAGACCACTGCTGTAGATAGAGTATGCCTTCATGAAAGTAGTGTAATACCTTCTTGTAGAGGGAACGCAAATCCCTGTACTGCCACATGCTGCTGAGAACTTGTGAGGCCGCCTTCACCACCTTGGCAGAGTGTCTGAGAGAAGATAGCACATTGTTACTTCCCCACTGCATCATTCCAAACTGTTATACCAGTTCCCGTCAATATCACCTTGGCAAGATGTGTAGAGGTTGTCGGCTCTTTAAAAGTCCGAGAACCATTTCCCTTTTAAGTAGAGTGATTCCCCCTACATCAAATTTCCAAGAGTTAAACAGTCCCTTCCTTGTAAATACCTCCCTGGCATACATGTTGCCCTTCCGTGACCAGTTTTTTGTGCAATAACTCCAGAAGGAATCCACTCAAAAGCAATGAGAAATGCTTGCAAAATACTCAAAGTACTCTGATTGTAAATAACACCCTCCTACCTCTTAAAGATTGCAAAAATGTGCTTTAACACTGAATGTAAATTTCTTTTTTCTTTTTGAATCAGTTGATAGGTTTGGGTTTGCATCAAAACAAAAAGGCATGATATTGACCACTTGTACCTAAAACGTGATTAGGACTTGTTGCTGTATGGAATATAAATGAGCCCTAGTGTTTTTAACCTATTTTTGTTTTTAAATTACAACAGTTTTTTATTTTCCAACAGACATAGGATGCATGTATTAGCCGTACTTACTTAAGCTACAGGGCAGATTTTTTGTAGCTAGTAATGAGGATAAAAACATTTCTAGGGGTGAGGCAAAAGCTATTTTTTATTGAAGTATGGAAGGCCTTCCCATGGGTTTACCACCTGTGGGAGGGGACAAAAAGGTCGGGTGGAATGACAGTTGGGTGGAAGCCAAAGGAGGGGTTCTTGGTGGTCTGATTCCTGGTTTCCTGCAGAAACTGGCTCTTGGGATATGGAATGTTACCTCTCTGGTTGGGAAAAAGCCTGAGCTAGTGCGTGAGGTTGAGAACTTCCAGCTCAATGTAAGTCGGGCTCACCTCTAAGCACAGCTCGGTCTCTGGTACCACTCCTCAGAAGGGGGGGGTTGGACACTCTGGAGTCGCTTCCGGTGAGAGGTGTCGAGCAGGTGTGGGCATACTTATTGTCCCACTGCTAGATGCCTGTAAATTGGGTAGACTATACTCTAGTCTGGAGGAATGCTACACTCTAGTACAAGGGTGGGCAAACCGGTTCTCGAGGGCTGCTGTGGGTGCAGATTTTTTTCTGAACCGATCCAGCCCAGACAGTTTAACCAATGAGTTTTCTGCAGAAAACAATAAGCACCTGACTGCAATGCATGGATTGCACTTGTAGGACACTATATTGGTGAAAAGGTGTCTTATGGGTTGGAATGTAAACCTTCAGCCACTTTGGCCCTTTGTGGAATAATTTGCCCACTCCTGCTCTAGTCACTAGAGCAGACATGGGCAATTAATTCCACAAAGGGGTGCAGATTTTCGTTCCAACCCATGGCTCTGTAATGATGGCCTGAACAAGTTCTGTGAATGGTTTGTTCTTCTTTTTCTCTCCGCACGCTTAACAATAATGTATCGTTTAACATCTGGTTTATGTCACCGTTGGCAACACTTGACTTAGATTAGACTTTATTCATCCCATACTTGCTGGTTGCCATAGGAGCGAAGAAGAACGCCCTATTTAGTCTACTGAGCGTTTATAAATCTAGTTATTGCCATTCAAGGAGAACCAGACTGCATAAATGATAATTATCTTTACAAGAGATATGTGACAGTGTATTGTGTATTGTAGGTGTCAGTCTATTGTACATATTGTAATAAAATAGAGTCAAAGGATGTGCATATTTTATCTAGTACTTTTGGATAAACTTGAACTCTTTACTCCCCCCTCAGTTATTTTAAATGATTTGGAAATAGTCATTTAAGCTCAAGCCTATCCCAGCTGATTTTAGCGAAAGGCACACCTCACTCTAGACTGGTCACCAGTCAACTGTAGAGCGAGCATACAGAGAGACAGACAAACATTCACACTCAGAATCATGCCATCACTGACTTTTAATGTGTATTTGTCTCTTTTTAAACAGATCTTTGTGTTTTTTCTTGACTTTACTGTAAATGATCTACCTCCGTTAATTTTTCGATCTTAAATAATGCTATTATTATGAAATGTTGCATGATTGGTGTCTTAGAATACATTATTCATGATAGAAAACAACAATGAAATTAATGTAGGTACCCAATATCCATTATGCTGTGGGTCTGTGTGGCCATAAAAATCAGGGTCACATGAATTCCACTCACGGCCAACAGATTGTTGAGAATAATGTTCAACAATCAGTCACAAAAGTCGCAACATAGCTGCATAATTCACCATAACAATGGCCTACATAGTTGCTTAAAATCTACTTTGGTATTTATACAAAGAATGTTAGAAGCTGTTATTTTGACAAGTGAAAGCTCTACTGAATATTATTTATTTATTTTTGGGTTGTTCAACTGCGTTCAGAACCAGATGCATTCTTGAAAAAAAACAGCCCTGCAAATATATATAGTTACAATTTATAAATTTTTGACTTTTTGAATCAGCAAGTTCATATTGGTGTATCACAATTATGATGAACAGGGCAATATTTCAGAAGTAAAACTAAAATATTTGACTGATGGAAGATGTGCAAAAAGCATGAAAAAAAATCTATTTATTTTCGTGCTTTTTGCACATCTGTCAAATATTTTAGTTTTACTTCCGAAATATTGCCTTGTCCATCATAATTGTGATACACCAATATGAACTTGCTAATTAAACTGTCCAAAATTAATAAATTGTAGCTATATATATTTGCAGGGCTATGTTTTTTTTTTACATTTCTTTATGATTAATGAGCACCTTTTTCTACTTTGTGTCTTGCTTTTAGAGTGAATAGGAACATCAGGTGTGTCTCTGTTACTGTACCAATCAAAATCTATATTCTGTCAAACACAAAGTTTCTAATGTAGTGTAATATTTTATTACTTGTATCATTTCCACCCCAAAATATACTGTAAGACCATTGGTCGCTAGGGTTTTTAAATTTACAAAATACAAAAATGACCATCTCGGGAGTAACACTCACTTGTCTCCTTTACTGCGAGCAATGCCGATCAGTTTTTCTATGCCGCCAGAATCGCGGAGGGCTTTGGCATTCTCCATATTCTTGGTGATAACTTCATGAAGTGCGCAGCAGATGGCAGTGACTGTGTCATCAGACATGGCCTTGCTGGGTGGACTTGTAGTACCAGAAGTTCCACCGCTGGTGGCGTTGTTGTTACTACTGCTGCCTGGAAGACGATGGATTAAATCTCGCATTGCGTATTTACCTGTAAACATAAAAAAACATTTCCAAAAGGTAATTTCAAAAGGGAACTACAAAAACAAAACATAATTTGACACCTCAATATTCTCAACGCAACACATCAGTGTTTCCTTAATCTGGTCTAATTTAAAAAATTAAACCAACAGTGACAAAATAATCTGAAATGTATTTTCACTCTGAGAATGACATTAAAGCTCCATAACACAAATGAAAAACATCTTTAAATACTTAAATATTCTGCTTGCACAAAACATGTATGCTTATATCAGAGGAAGTGTTCAGAGTTTACGAGTTACATTAAAAACTCATACTTTCACTAAGTGGATGGCACTGTAACTTTTGAAGTTTAATATTACTCAGGGAGTCCCTCAGGGATACAGTACTAGGCCCTCTATTATTTAGTATTTACTGTTATATGCAGAAACTTGGAAATATACACAATAACAACATAAGCATTTACTATTTTGCTGAAAAAAAAACAATTAGACATGCCTTTAAAGTAACTAACTTGTCTGATTGCAGTATTCTGGTGGCGTGTCTTGTCGAGGACGTAAAAGGACATCCTTTTAACTTTTTGCATCTTGACCCCGAGATAGATGAAGTACTGCATTATGCCTTGGCACTTTTTTAAACCACTATATTTTCAATTGCAGATAAAGATCATTATCCGAACTGCATATAATGTCTAAATAAGAATGTGTCCAAACTCAACAACAAATTGATATTAGAAACCTGCCAAATATGTTTCAGGAAGTTGCGGCCACAAGTCACAAGTCCTTCAAAATAATGACACTGTCATGAACATTGATGAATTCATATGACATGATGTCATTACCTGTCACCCAGTAAATTATGCCACTTTTGGTGTCATCGTCATGACAACCTGTGTCATAACAACATGGCTTATTATTTGTTATTTTGATGCAAAGTTGACATTAGTTCTTTTATGAAAATTTGACAATAATTGTTACTTTTGATGAAAGGTTGACACTGCTTATCTCATGACAACTTGACACATGAATTATGTCACTTTTGATACAAACTGGACATTGTTTGAGATGTCTTTGTCAATACAACTTGACAATAGCAAAGGAAAAATTACCACTCCGATCCATTTGTCATGCCTCAAAAAAGCTAGCGAATAAGTGAGTAGCGCGTCTGCCCATTGTCTCATCTAATATCAACCCAGTGGAAACTTTTCATTAAGTGTAATTACACTGTCAAATCAGTTTATGACAGTATCATGATTGATTTTTCTGAGTTCAAATAAAGTGTAAACATTTAAACATTCAGATGCCATTAAGTGTTATTACCCTTTCAAGCCAGTTTATGATAGTGTCATGACTGTTGTTCTCTGAGTGTAATTAAATTGGACCTTTTATTAGCCTGGTGCACATCGTTGAATGGGATCGGGTCTTGCACCCTTGATTTTATGTTTACTATATCATGGATCAATCTGCCCAAGGGAGCATTATAGCCCCAAACCAATGATGCCACTACCATCATCTCGAGATTACGCTTCAGTGACTCAGGGGTACGATTTCCACTATGGTTTCATACTTCCACCTTCAGTATCAGCACTTCTCAGTCAACAACGATTCTTTAAAAAAATATTTATTTATATATATATTTTTTATGACAAATAGAATACTGAGCATATGCATATAGAGCCAGAATGGATGTTATGAATTTGATCGATGAAGGTATTGTATTAAGCGATCCCTGGCAAGCCACAGAATGGGTCTTCTGAAATTCCAAACGACTTTGAGCAAACACTGTTGGTATACAACGTAAATTGGTAACCAGCCAATCATATGGCACAACAATATCTATCTTCCACACTTACAACTATGAGGAATTTGAAATTTTGATTCAGGCGACCACGCATGTTTTATGTGTGAGGAAGCCTGAGTACACAAAGAAAGCCCACACAGGCACGGGGAGAATGACATTGAAATTCTCCAAATAAAATCCTTGATCTTTATCTTAAAAATGTGGTATTGGTACGGTATTGATAATGTATACAATTAAAATGAATAAAAACACTCGAGGGTTGATTCTTTTTCATACCAATTATCTCATGCATGTCATGACAGTGATAGACCCCCAATTCAAACTGGGAAGACTGGCTGCGAGTACTCATTTTTTTAGGATTGAGAGAAGGAAGGTTCATCTGCACCTCACAGTCAACATGAATCAGACGTCTACCGCCGTCAATGGCAGCCAATGGGTTAAATGAGTGCTCGACGAAACGTCCGTTGACGAAGTGTCCGTCGACGAAGTGTCCGTTGACGAAATGTCCGGGTACCGTGACACAGATACCATAGTTCATGCATGTGTTACATTACCGATTGCAACGTGCTTTCTTCTGGTCTCCCCGTGTCCTACATTGAAACGTCCACTTAGTACAAAATACTGCAGCTAGACTTGTTGGAATGAGAAAGTTTGATAATTTTTCTCCGATGCTAGCAATACCCAAATTAGTATACATGGCATAACACCTTCCTGGTTCCTTAGTGGTAGCAAAAATTCCATTCTGAAATATAACCTTGCACCTTGCTGAACTTTTCATGAATCAGAAAGGTACAAAAATTTCCATAGGGTGGAAAGCATTGTTGATTCACTACTTTAAATCTTGTCTCAAGACTTGTTTTTACACTCCAGTTTCATGTTTATACTCAAGGAGATCGTACATGTTTGCGCCCTTCTCAAGATTTCTTCTTTTTTCCCCCCAGATGGGGTTTTTAGTTTTCCTTCCTCATTTTTACCCTTAAATAAAAAATGAAATCCTTCTGATGCTGTGGAAGCCCTTCGCCGATCATGGCTTTTCCTGTAAGCGGTGATACAAAACTGTCAGGAAAATCCTGCTAAAATAGATTTGACTTTATTTCAAGTCAATCATAATTACTTTAATAATGAAACGTGTGGCCCGACATTCATTTGAAAGGTATTGGTTAATTTTGAAGACAGTGATATCCCAAATTTTGTGTTTTTAAAAGAAAATCTGCTCTTATTTTTCTTTTTAAAAAAAAAAATCAAAAACAATAATTTAAAACGAGATCAAAACATTATTATCCAGATTATTGGTGGAATAATGAATGTGAAATTATGCGAATGGCCAAATTATGATATTTTGCAATCATATCGATATCCGGAATGTGAATAGGCTTCTATATAGTACCCTTTTGCATTGAGTTAAGCTACAGACTACCAGAAAGTGTATTTTTGGTGAAATAAATAAAAGATTAACTGTGATTTCAATGTGGAATTTGAATGTTTCCAAAAAGTTTTTCAGAAATCCAAAGTACCAACAACACTTAGGTGTTAATGATGCTGTCTACTTACACACTTTGACTTTGCAATAATTCAATGGACTTAAATCAGAAAGTGCTGTGATGGAAATTTAACAAGTTAACAGATCCTTTGAGTGTCTAAGCAATAAAGCAAATGTCTTGCACAGCGAGTGAGTGCTTGGATAACTCCATAAAGCTTTGCCCTGAGAGGGCTCACTGTAAATCCTCTCACACAGCTGCATTAACGCTCATGCTTTGAATGCAATAAAAGGGGCCGCCTTGTGATATTTCAGTGAATAGGCTGGCACATGAGTAGACAGAGAACGAAATGACATTCAAAAGATGAGCTGTTGAAGTAATTAGGGAGGTGCCGGAGATACAGTTTGATAGGAAAAGTCATTGTGGAAGAGCATATGAAGGCATGTAAAAGACGTAAAATGGACACGGCATGTGAGTTCAAATATTCAATGAGGAATTTAACATGAATCTTGCGTGTTAATGCTGCTCATTAAAAGGCTGACCAGGTTCCATATTATAATATTGTGCATCCAAGCAATCCAAAACCAACAGGACCTTGCATCAAAGTGACAATAGTGAACATACTTTGTATTTTCAGCCCTGGATGCTACAGGCTTGCAATTAACTGTAATATTGCCGTCCAAAGTGTAATGCACTCCAACATAATCAAGCTAAGAGAACCACATGATGCAAATGACATCATTTACAAAATTTGGCTTTAACCCTGCATGGAAACTATATATAATATGTAGTGTGTGTGTATATATAATATATGTGTACACAAACACACAAAAATATATTTATATTTATCTTTTTTTGCGAATGAATACCCGCTCCAATATCGGTTATCAACCTCATCTATAAACTAATTTACCATTAATAATAAACCATTTAAATAATTACATCCCTACAAAACACATACAAACTTCTTATTGTAATCCAGCCACAAATAACAGTGTAATTATTAAAATGACTGTGTAAACAGTTACACAACAACATAATGGAATTTGACAGGCCTTCAGCCTGAAAAAAATAATTAAATTGATTAAAAAAGATTGATCCCTAGCACATACATAACCATGAATCCCTGAATAACGGCGGGAGTAACAATTTTACATAGTGTCTTGAGGAATAAAGAAAGTGAGTGAGACCTTAAACCGTCCCCTCAGGTGATGTAAAATAGGTTAACCCAGTTAACAAAAAAAACTGGAATAAGGATATTTGGGTTGCCACTACTTTGTCAAAATGTCGTCATGATGATGCTGCCACTTCAGATGCATTGAAAATCTGTGACAATTCGTGTGAATGAATGTAAAACAAAAACCTTAAAAATCAGACCAAGAGACTTTCTCATCGAATCAGAACTCACTTATTCTTCGCTTGTGTCCATGTTTTCAGCACTTGTTTTCGAACAGATTTCATGTATTTTGAAGAAAATCGATAAAATGACCTCCAGGAACTATAAGTGTTTGTATCGTTTGTCCTATTAACTTGCTCAATTGTAGTCATTTGTAGCATTCACTTTCAGTTGAAATACAAGGGGAAAACCTTGAAATCCACTTTGAGTAAAATGGATTTGTTAATTATTATCTTTAGTCTGAATTTCAATATAGTAGGAATGTGACAGAGAATACTTTGATTCAGTGTGACTAAAATCTTAGCAAGCACAGAAAGCAAAAGAGAAAAAGACAAATTGAGTGGGGGGTGGAATAGATTTGTTTGAACTTGTATGTCCCGGTGGTTCAAAAACTGACTGACTCAAAGTGTTGGGTTCCTGGACAAACACACTAATCTTATGAAATGGTTTGAAATGTCTTTAATGATTCTGGTATCCACGGTAACCGTTCCTTTTCATTTAAAAGGACACAAACGTCTTGTAAAATTCTATATTCCACTGGCAATATATGATGGCGAAAGCTGTTGCTTTAACTTACAATTTATGAATGGCATGAAACAGAACCAAGAGCTAGTTGTTTTAAAGCATACAGTAATCCCTCGAATATCGTGGTTAATGTAGACCAGACATGGCTGCGATAATCGAAAAATCACGAAGTAGGGTCACCCCTATTTAAAAAATAAATAAATAAATAAAAATCTAACTTCATTGCTGAGTCCGAGTAGCAAGAGTAACTTCTGGTTACAAGTTTCAGTGTGAATGTTCACATTTTTCTGAAATCCACGCTGAAACTCGTAAATAGAAGTCACTCTTGCTACTAGGACTCAGCACTGAAGTAAAAAAAAAGATAATTAATGGCAGAAAAAAAAAATCACGAAGTAGTGAATTCGCGGTAAGTGAATTTGCGGGAAGTGAAGCCGTGATAATTGAGGGATTACTGTAATTTCAAACAGGTGTGGTTTTATTAAGTCAGACAACAAATTGACAATTCTTTCATCACGTACAAAGCCCTATATACAGAGACTGACTGTGGCTGGCAGAATGTGATTGGCTGGTGAAAAGGTTGACATTATAAGAGTGGTGTGATTAGGAGTGAAGATGGACTGGGACATAAAATGACAACAATGTGGAAATGTTTTTTTGTGCAACTTGCTTCTGACACTAAGCAAACGTAGAGATTTGAACGGCTGCTTTTTCCTGATACGAATCACAATCTGCATAAAAGAATTCCTTCTGTGTAAAAGCATCTGTGCTATCAACAGATAAGCCAAGTGTTTCATCCTTTAGTGCAAGTGCACACAATCTGATCTGGTTGCAAACAAAGCCACCTCGTGTTGTAGAGGTTCACTCACCTAACTTCGGTGTGGGCAAGCGCGGGCTCGATTCCCGCTGGTGGCGATATGATTGTGAGTGCGGATGGTAGATTGTCTCTCTGTGTGCCTTACGGCTGACTGGCGACCAGTCTGGGATGTACTCTGCCTTTCGCCCAAAGGTAAGCTCCAGCAACCCCCGCAACCTTTTCAAGGACGCGCAATTTGGAAGATGAATATATGAATGGTTGCAAACATCTCACAATAAAGCGCTTCCAGTCCTGATAGCCTTACAACAGTTATAAAATGTCATGTTTGTAGAACTACTGTGCCTCTTTTTACGTGAATCCTTTAGAATTACATAAAGAATAATACACTAACATTTTACTGTACTTGAAAAGGGGTTCTCTTTTTAATTTCGATGAGAAAATGTTTCACCCCAGACCAATGCATCACTATGATACCCCAAAAACCCTCTCCTCAGCCTTTTCAAATGTATCTCTTCTTTTTACTGCTACTAAGTCAAAGTGATCCAGAAAAAGCTGAGGATTGTGATTTACTTGGGTTTTCCGATGACACCTTTAATTTTCAGAAACACGCATAGAACAAACCTATTATTATGCAGCATTGATGGATAGCTCACGTATAAATTCACATACCGTATTTTCACGACTATAAGGCCCACAAGTCTTAAATTTTCTCCAAAATAGACAGGGCGCCTTATAATCCAGTGTGCTTTATATATGGACCAATACTAAAAATGTTATCACGATAAAATAAAATAAATCAATCGATAGGATACACCATCCTCTACCACTCTCACAACTACGGCAAGCAGCCCCCGACTATTTTTCTCATTTCGGCTGTATTTACAAAAGAAATCCTGCCGCTAGATGTTGGCATCAACAGAGCATTCAAAGCTAGACTGCGAACTATATATATATATATATATATATATATATATAATATATGGATGAATATCGAACCGCAACATGAGATTATGGCTACGTGAGGCGTATGTCAGGCGGCGGGATGGCTTTTTTCACGGCTCGCCATAACTTTTGATTTACGACCAAGTCACGAAAATTAAATGATGACGTGAGTATATTGTAAAATGGCTAAATAAAGTACAACCGAATTCAGTTTTGCTTCCGTTACCTTTTTAAAAATGTGTTTTTAGCGTGTGGGTGTAGCGTGCATGTTTAATCTGGTGTATGTTTTGCCATGACTGGCTGCGTCTATAAAAACGGTGCGTCCTTTGTGTGTTTAAAATACAGAAATAGCACTTGTTACTGACACTGTGGCTCAAAATACGATGCGCTGTATAATCGTGAAAATACAGTATATAACATACCCAAACATTAGCTGTGAGTAGCCGGTTAATTGGTCCTGGCTCATCTCTCGTCTCACAGTACAAGTTTTGTTTAAACTGTTGTTGTCTTTTAGCTCACATAGTTGAGCTATTTTCATTACTGGACGATTGAGACAACACTGACCTATTTTCTCATTGATACTCTCATAACTGCTTTGACTTGATGCTTTTACTGCTGACTGAATAATTCACCCAAAGCATGACTAACTTACTGACCGGCTAATTTAGTGAGTGGCATGCCAGATAATTGACTGTGCCAATGACTGACAATTTATCGACTGAGCTGCTGATTGAGTTAACAACTCATTCATCAAGATTCTGAATGAAGAGACATGGTAATAATAAAAGAAAGAAATTGCTTTGCTTAAAAAAGACTAGGAAATGAATAGATATTTATAGATTTGTTTTAAAGCATTTCCTGCACATGTACGTACAATTGCTTCGCATTTGTAAATATCTTTTTGCATGAAGAAATACAACTGCAAGAGATAAAGCAAACTTACTTTGAATGAGTAAAATGTATACACAGCATTAATTAATGCATAAAAAAGCATAAAGCAAATATCAGACAGACAGACATTTAGCTCATTCAGATATTTGCCATCTGCACGACACCTTCAAATTAACTAACCACGTACGTGTTTTAGACGGACATGATGATACCCCAAGCCAAAAGGAAACTTTGATTTATTTTTGATGAAGAGAAAGGGTGAGGGAAAGCCACAATTTCCCAGAGTTATTGCAAAATTAACCAAATATAAAAGCTTAATCTTTTGGTGCTCCTTTTAGCTCCAGTTTTTGTTGCAAAATTTAGAGAAGGTAGCGAGTCAAGTTTGGAACATCCTGAAACAGCTTTACTTGTGGCCCAAGAGGGCTGATATGGAAATCACAGGAAGTGAAGTGAAGCCTGCAGAGCAAATGAAAATATATTTTTTATTACTCAGTAGCATCTTTAGAGCACAACATGACTGGCAATTCTACAATGGTGGATGAAAAATCCCATGTCCTTGTGCATATCCTCTCTGGCTGTGAAATCTGTGTTTGTCTGTGTCTGTATTGTGTTTTTTTTTTTTTTTTGCGTCTGTAATAAACCTGTATTACACGACCCTCGCTTTAGCCTCCATCATCTGGAATACAGAGGTGCTGATTACTGAGCAGCAGTCCCTAGAGATGCCCCCTTCATCAAGGCCATAATGGATGATTTGATTTATTGAAATCAAATTACCCAACAATTGGGTAATGTGATTGTTTACTGTAGGAAAAGGGAAAGTTTTTGTTGAAGAAAAATTGGAGGTAATTGTCTCAGTGAGATGTTTTGAAATGAAGCAGGTTGATTGGTGTAAAGCAGCGTTTTTTTAAACAAATTTTCGGTGTTTGTTTATGTGAAGTGTGTACAGATTCTTTATAATATAATCAAAACATATTGCGACGCAAACCAAATCTCACACCTTCGATGTAGCTGGGAGCCAATTCGACTATAGGGGGCGACAGATAAATAATAATTGGAAATATATTTTCTCATCTCATATCACTTCATTTTCTGAACCGCTTTATTTGCTTTCGCTTTGCTGGAGCCTATCCTAGCTGACTTTGGGCCAGAGGCAGGGGACACCCTGACTTGGTGGCCAGCCAATCGCAGGGCACAAGGAGACAAACAAACATTCACGCTCAAACTCATACCTGGGGGCAATTTAGAGTTTCCAATCAGCCTACCATGCATTTCTTTGGAATGTGGGAGGAAATTGGAGTACCTGGAGAATACCCACGCAGGCCCGGGGAGAACATGCAAAATCCACTCAGGTGGACCGACCTGGATTTGAACCCAGGTCTCCCAATGTGATGTTGACGTGCTAACCACTCAGCTGCCGGGCCACCCAGAAATATTTTTTCCCTCTCTAATTATTCCATCCATTTTATACAGCTTGCCTCCTTATAAGGGAAACAGGTGAGCAGCAGCCTTTCCCACGTGACATAGTTATGAGGCGTTGTTCACCCTGGACTGGTCAGCAGACAATCAAAACAAATATTTAAACAACAACAACTACAAAATCGATGTCATTAACCTCCTTTTGTTCAGTCCCAAGTGTTTATTCTCCCAAGGTGACAGAAGGAAGGCTACCTGAGGCTTATTGGTAATCTGCTCCCACACATCAGCTCATTTCTTATTAGACACTTTTTCTGTTTTCTTGAAATCCCTCCTTCTAATCCTTCCTCGTTTAGTCCATTTCAGTGTTTATTTTTTTTGCTTTCTATTCGCCCTCTTCATCAGTAGCGCCTTATTAGTCTTATATTTTTGTACCTTATGAACACATTTATATCCCTATTCATCAATCGCAGTTCATGTTAGCAGGATAGCAGTTCCATATTTTAAAATCGTCATAAAAGACAACTTTTTGTCAGTGGTGGTCTCATATTACATATTTCTCTGGAATAAAGTCTTGAGTTCAAAACTCAAGGCCTTATTTTCAAAGATGGCGCCTGTAATCTGTAGCCTAAAATACAATATAAGTGCCTATCTATATGTGCCAGCCCAGTCCATTTAGGACATTTTGGAAGTTGGTAGACAGGTTTAGTGAAGGTGTGTAAGTGACAATTTTGTGTAAGAAAAGTGAACATCGAAACTGAGGGCAATTTTGTGGTTATTGATTATTGTGAAGGACTAGCTTGAGACACCTTACTTAAGTTATAACTGGGTTCCAATTACCTTCAAGTGTGTCATGAATAATAGTCGATATTCATCCACATATGTGAAGACACTGATCATGTTCACGATTTCTTACCATGTTGTCAACATGATTTATCAAGGCTGCCGCAGTCTAGCGACAAGTCAAGGCTTTAACCTGTTCTTCACTAAAAGCTAGCTGAGAGTGGCTCCGTATATCCATGACCCTTGAAAGGATCGGCATTACTGAAAATGGATGGATTCAAGAGGGTAGGAAACTTTACTTGCCAAAAATCACGGCAATAGTTCTAGGAAATGATTTCCCCTTCACTGGCAAGTCTTTTCAAACGGGCTCTGAAATGGCTTCTGTGGGGAAGCTTAGTGAAAACATGAATGTTTTAGGATGTTGGAGAGGGGCAGCGATAGCTCCAACTGCAAAATGCAAAAATGCCACTGGTAGGTCTGATCCCAGATAAATTATTAACCATTAACCAGGATCTTGTGCCTCTTTTCTCCGTTAACTAAATTATTATTGAAGTTTTTTTTTTCAACACCACATTCTCATATTTCAAACCATTTATATTCGATCAATACAATGTCTTTGCTTCATGCATAGCAGAATTGATTGAAAAGCATCGATTGCTCAATCAAATACCAATATGTCGCAAATGCATCAAGTTCATCCTTTCATTCCTTTTCTGAACCGCCTTGTCCTCATTAGGGCGGGGGACACTCTGAATCGGTGACCAGCCAATTGCAGGGCACAAGGAGACGGACAACCATTCACTCTCACACTCATACCTAGGGGCAATTTAGAGTGTGCAATCAGCCTACCATGCATGTTTTTGGAATGTGGAAGGAAACCGGAGTACCCAGAGAAAACCCATGCCTGCTCTGGAAGAACATGCAAACTCCACACGTGAACCGATCTGGATTTGAACCCAGGACCCCAGAGCTGTGAAGCCGACACGCTAACCACTCAAGTCGCCGGGCCGGCATGCGTAAAGTTATATAGTTGAGATTTATTTTAAGAATTGTAATCTTGCATATTATAGAACTAATAGGTTTGTGGTAATCAACCACCCATTGCACATGTGCTTAATGAAATGTCTAATTTATGCAAGCTCTTCTGTCATTCAGAAAACATCGCATAATAAAAATCAAGGTCTGGTAATGAAGACCCTTACAAAAGAAACAAAGCTGAATAATTTACTTCAATTCAGACAAAAAGTGAGCGTGCTATGCCAAAAACAGCCATTGGAGCGCACAAACCATCTTCAGCCTTCTTCTGGCTAGCCATCAAAAAGTATTCTGCTTCCACACACAAGTATGGAAAAGTGTCAAGAAGCAACCTGATGGAGCTACTAAAATGGCTGAGCTTAATGTGAAGCCCTTTTTTCTTTTGCCTCAATGGTTCAGTTCTGAGTATTTTATTTCATTAGCAATTGCCTATCACAGCGTCTGACCTCAAACACACAGAGTTGCAATCAAGCACTTAGAGCAGTCCCCGCGGTATGTAGCTGCTGTTTCCTGGGTAACGTCATGGGCGCCAGCCTCAACAGTGTCAGACAGAATGACAAAAAAATAAAAAATGTGTTATGAGCTCATGTCTGAAATGGTATTAGTTAGAGATATGTGGGTGTCGAATTAAGATGATATGTTTGGAAGAAGAATAACAGTCAGTTAAGGAAAGAAAGGGCCAATAACAGTGGTGTGATATGGAAAGAAAGAAAATACCATGTGAGCACACAAGCTGATTGACTTGTCCTTTCACTTGGCACATATGTATGTATGATGCATTTTTAATATAATCTCTAGTGTTGGTCTGTGTATATGTATTGAATGTTTTCTGCAAAACAAAAGAGGCAAAAAACAATTAATCCAAGCTGTGAATTAATTAAGCATTTTGAATTAATTCCGATTTTGAATGAATCGTTTTTCATCCAGTATTAACTTTGTTTTGGTGGCAAGCACAGCGTGTGTTTATTAAAAGCGTAGCAGATAGCGCCTTCATTTGGAATAATGTAACTACTCCGTGGCATCCTAGCATTGTTCCCAATTCATGTGTGTCAAATTGCCATCGCTAAGTCAACGGTTAAGCATCATAAAGACGGATTGGCTGGCTGTTAATGGTACTTATTTTTTACTGAATTGGATTTACGGAATATTATCCAATGCAAAAAGAAAGGTGGAAAATTGTGGGTATGATACAAAAAAGGCTGAGCGATGAGATGAACGATGCTAAGTGACAGCAATATGACACCAGATTACGTTAAAGAAGGTTGAAACAGAGCTTTGGTTTTAGTTTCCATTGCTTGATCTTCTTTTCTTGCTCCTTTTTATTCTCAGCCAACTCACCCAAACCCAATAAAAGATGTCCATTTGTAGTAAAACATTTTAAACCCAACGGCGATGACGTCAAACTTTGGCACAGTGCCGTGAGAGTTTGTTTATTTTGCAGAAGACCAGATAAATGTGTTCCGTGAAACATTTTTGTCACCTAAGGATAGTTTTTGCCTTGATGTGAAGATACAGAACTTGACTTTGAGGTTTGAGTCAGTGTGTACAAATAAGGATTGCGTACAAGGGCCAAACAAGAAGGGGCTGGTGGTGTTGGCCTCTACCTCCTAGCTGTCAACACTGATAATGTCACACCTTGCTGAGAGCAAAAAAAATCATCTCAACCTGCTCTTAAACTTCTCTTTTTGCATCACTCAGATTTTGTTGTCCCCCCAGTTTCCCATGAATTATGCTGCATTCAAAACTGATAGCAAGTATAAAAACTTGATTGTTCAGAAGTGAAAGAACTGTACTTCTATTTGCATAACAGTAGATTGGAATCATATTCTCCCAAACCAAAAAAGATTTCTTGTAACAGAACAACAAATACTGTTTAATATTTTAGGGATTTGAGCTTGAAAAAAAAATCATTCATCAGTCTTTTCTTTCAAGCCATCTTTATGAAGAAGACACAAAAGTTGATCAACAGCCTTCAAGAATTTGAATCAGTTAGCCAGCATTTTAAATTCCAGAGATTATATATTGTTCTCATTGTAAAAACCTGAATATAAAAGGTCATCCAATTCTTTTACTGCTACTAGAGGAGCAATTTTTGAATCCAATAATTTAAATGGATTCTTCAAGTTGATTATGTAAAAGAAAATGGTTCAGTTGGATTTGGTGCAAATGTATTTTTAACCAGTTTTAACTCCATTAAAAGTATCAACCCCTGCAGCCTGCGGATGTAGTACACAGTGATTGAAAACATTTTTAAATATTTACATAAAGTCTGGTGCAACTTGGTAAGTAAAGGAACAAAAAAATGCAAGTAAGTAGGGCAATAAATGAATTTAAACTTGACATCAGTGTGATATGTCGAGTTTCTGCTACCTCCCACCAGCAAATATTGTATGGGAAGGTGGTGGTTGACATCGACATTATTCAGCTCTAATACTTCATCAACAAAGCCTAAAGAGACTCGAAATCCTTCCCTGCAAATGAGGGAAGCATAGTTGCTATAGAAACCACCGAGCCCACTAAAAAGCTGGAATAATTAAAGATACCAGAGGCAGAAATGCATATACGCGCTTCCCCCCCAAAAGTATTATAACAGACAATTCTCCATTATGGCTTGTGTGTCTCTTAGTGTTGCAGCTAGGACAAAAAAAACATAAAATAGTTTGTCCTAAATCTGAAATTTAACTTCCTGACAGACTCTGTCTTTGAAGTGATCGGAAGTGTTATATTATTTATACATTATTAATATAATAGGATACACCTGGCAAACAACACCCATCCAAGTCACATTTTTAAAAGTCTGTACTTTTCCCTCACTTAAGTAAATGGCAAATAGTCTTAGTAAGTTGTGTATCAGAGGAAATTGTAAAAACCTGGAAGGGTAAAATTGCAAAAATCTTTGTCTCATTCTTTTTATTTGAATATTGGTGCAATACTCACGAATTAGCCAGATTACTCCATAACATTTATTTAAATGTAACAGATTTCTACAATCTATAATTTCATCTTCCTCAAAAGGGTTGCGGGTTTGCTGGAGCCTAACCTAGCTGATTTCGGGCGAAAGACAGACTAGTACACCCTAGTCACCAGTCATATGCACTCACTATCATACCGCCATCAGGCGAGTGAACTTTTATACCATTCGGTGGCCTAATCTACCTACTTAATATACTAAAATCCTAGCAAACAAAACATTTGAATTTTTCTTGTGTGCCAGAGTTACACATTTCAGACAATCTTGCTGGAAGGGCAACCGTGTTATCATCATGTAGTTGTATGATACAGTAGTAGGTAACAGTTTTGACTAGTCCACAAAACCAAACCAAACCTCAATAGGCTTTAACCACTGATCTGACTCCTCAAATCTTAAAATACTGTACGTTGCCAATTACCAAGTTTTTTAAACACATATGGAATAAAATAATTATCCAGACTTACCAATTAACTCCTTGTTCCGGATGTCCAGTGCCATATTTCTGAGAGCGGTAGCCACAGCGCACACAACTTTGTCATTGTCGATTCGCAGTAACTCCACCAGAATAGGAAGTCCTTTCTCTTTACGAACTGCTGCCCGAATGTACACAGACCACTGCGAAGCAGAATAAATGTAGCTTTTGATTGGTTTGGTTGGATTAGAATAATGTTCACCCAAACATTCAGGTATTAGAAAAGTATACCAACAATACCGACCCTGTGTCTTTCACTGGCAATTTTCCAGAATTTTAACAATTTTTTCATCCACAGCACAAGCACCAACGATCACTGTCTAGATAGGTAGACAAAGTGACACCTGTGAGAGGCAATCATAGCCTCATGCTTGAGAGGGAAATTGTATATTTTGAGCACCTGAAGTAATACGACTGACTCAAAACTCTTATGAGCCTATAGTAAGAGGGAGAATTATATGAAGTGGAGGGAAGTCTTTAGAGCTTGGGGACCACTCAATCCTGCCCCAGTAACGATCATGGTACTACACTTAAATGGATTTCTCAAACCTAGATACCTCAAGTACTGCCAACTTGTGGGTCATCTGCAGAGGAATTGATATCAGTAAAATACAAACTGACTTTTTTAAATAACTTGAACTTCATCCTATTTTTGTTTGATCTAGACAGATATCTAGCAAAATTTGAGTTGTATAGTGTAATTCCAGAAGAATAATCATGATCAGGACAGAAAGTCTAAGGTGGGACAGCATGTAATCTTCAATGGAGAATGATGACTTACCATAGAAATAACAGAATTTCCTTAAAGTGGACTTTCTACTCCCGACTGATCTAAACCAAACTTTGTAGGAACTCAACATACCAAAACTAGACAGTTACAGGTATATGAGAGGGACAGAGGGATTCCTTCTGTCCACAGTGTGTCCTTTAGGTGCATATTAATACCAAATTTAAAAAAAATACTAATCTCAGAGTAAACTTTTGACTAAGTTTTCTTATTGTCAATTTGCAAGCAAACATTATGTTCGTGTTCTTGTCTTGTCCTAAGGTTTATCACATTCAGTCTTGTTGCACAAAGTGCATATGACAGCTCTCATTTTGCCTTGGGTTTCTAAGAAAACTGCCTGTACTGATATCAATCCTTTGGACTGCATGCCTGATTTATTATTACCAACAAGTCCCTACCATCAGCGAGCTGCTCTTGAACCCTGTATGGACTCCTGAGTAGGCTCAAACTTGGAGGTCTCACATTAAAGGAATTCCATTGCTGCTATAGAATAAGATAAATCACAGGCTGCATTTCAAAGTTGAACCAGCTCCTTTGACTGCCCCTAAATTGGTGTCTTGAATCTATGAACTTGATGAAAGTGGATTTCTAAGATTTCCCCTAATATGATTATACAAACGAGCATTGCTTTGATGTGTCAAGGGTAAAAGTCAATGGATTGTTCGGTCAATAATTCCTATTCATTATTACCTTCCAGCTGCCAGCAGCCAGGTTCTGCAGGGCTCCAGCTGCTCCCTCTAGTGTATCAGGATTGGAGCATTCAGACAGAAGTGTGAGGTAGGGCTTGACAATGGTTGGGTGCCAAAGCATCTGAACCCCTTTGGGTGGATCCACTGTGTCTGGAAAGGGACCAATGCCATCCCACTTCAAGGGGAAAGAAAGATCAGAGTAGGGTTATCATATGAGAACACAGGACCATTTAAAGCACTTAGAAATACACTTTTTCCCCCACAATGTAAGGTTCAGTACAGCACAAAGATGCCATCATAAAAGTGCAGGATTGACCATATTTGGGGCTGTTTGCTAAGCAACCAAACAGGAGGAAAACTGGAGTTTTTTCCCACTGCCCCCCTGTTATTGGTTTTCTTTGTACTCCAAATTATATACTACCAACTATTTTCATTTTAAAACACTCCAAATTCCAAAAAGACCTCTTGTGGTGGTTGATGGGAGCCTGTGGGAGGTTGATGCAACCTTTCTTTCTTTCCATTTTATTCATTCATTTTCTGAACCACTTATCCTCACGGGGTGGGCTGGATTCCCACTGGTGGCGGTATGATTTTGAGTGCGTGTACTCCTTTGTCTCTCTGTTTGCCATACGGCTGATTGGCGACCAGTCTAGGGTGTAGTCTGCCTTTCGCACAAAGTAACCTGGTTTAGGCTCCGGCAACCCTTTCGAACCTCAACCCTCGGCATGCTAACCACTCGGCTGCCGGGCCGTCAATTCCATTTTGTATACGATTAAATCCAATATCTCTTTTGCAGAACAAATTCAAGATCAAGTTTTTTTCTAAACAAGACTGATAAAATCAAAAGGGTAACCAAAGAAAAATGATTCAATAAAATAGCAGTTTTTATTGAACAACTGCATTTCACTAATGAAGAAATAAACCTAAATCGGTTTAACCGACACCACTCATCCACAACTCTCTCCCTTTGTTCAGGCACATATCTTCTAATACTCCCAATAAACTCCCCCCACCTCCCTTTTCAAACTTCCATTTGCTGGTCCTCTACTGCTTATCATTAAAATTGTTCTCCTTTTTTTCCTAGTAGGATTCTAACTCTCCCGATAATACACCGCAGATTATTTCAGTAAAGTATCTTTCCCTGTTTTCTGATTCTATTTCCATCCTTCTCCTTCCTCTTTGCATTTTTTCTCCCCATCGACCTTCGCGTTCCGCTCAACTGCTCCCCCCTACCCACTTCATAGTAAACGAGGCAAGTTTGCACTTGAGTGCGTGGATGCGTGTGTGTGTATGCTCGGTTTACATAAATTCTCTGATGACAAAATCAAGCACTTGATAGTTTGAAGACTGAAGAGAACAACCCATTCCCTATATTTGTTCCCGGCAGACCTCCTATGGAATGCAAAAAAATATTTTTCAGCATTATAGTGAAGTTCCAGAGGAAAAAAGTAATCAAAATATTTGCTGTGGTTCACCCCAAAGGTGAGAAAATGACTACAGGTCAAGCTTCTCAAGTTCCTTCCTTATTATTATTGCCAAAAACAAACAGAATGATGAAGATTATGATTTAAAAAAAGCTTATGTTAACTGAAATAAGTACAATTAAGGGGGAAAAGAGCTAAATAACCGATATTTATCAAATGAATGACTAAAATGCAGTGAAATTAAAAGCTCCCTTTTCTCTTTTTTTTCTCAGGAGCCACATTTACACATCAGAATGACGAATTTCATTTGACTGAATATTCATTTTAAATGTTAACTATTTTGAGTTTTATTATTTTATTCATTTTGAATCTTAAATGTTACAAACAACTTAATCCTAAATCTTACAAATAACCCATTGTATTAAAAAAATAAATACATGAAGACAACGTCTAAAAATCTAGCAAATCTACCCATTAACTAATTTTGCTTAACAAAATTAGAAGGGGAAATGTATAAAAAAATTAAAACAGAACTCAGCCATCAATATAAATCAAACAATTATAACCTTCTTTTATTACAAAGTTATCCAAATTCCATTTTTAGACTGACTTTTGGAGTGTGAAAAAAAATCTCTGCAATTGTAAGCATTTTTAGATGGTCCATCAACTTAGTAAGACTAATACTTATTAGCACCTTAGTGAGCAATAAGGGGTCTGGTTCAAATGATTATTGATTCATTAATAAAGACTTGAAATTTTATTGTGTTTTGTTTCCCCTTACAGCAGTATTATGTAAGATTTGTACTTCAATTATTGATTAAATGTACTCAATATTTGAATAGACAAAGAAACTTTTTGGGAAACAGTTCAAACACGGTTTTCAATGGTTAAGACGAATCGTTCCCATTTTAAAGACAAATAGCGACTTGTTTTGATTCTGTCTATATTTAAAGTACTGCCCTCCACCATAAGGCAAATACGTGATCAGTTTTTGCCTTTGTCAAGAACGCTACATTTCTGTAGGCTATGCAAAATAAGGTTGCTACCACATTCACAGACAAAAATAATGCTAATGTTGTTCTGAATGTTAAATGAGTCATGACAAATTCAGAAACAAAACAAAGAATATGCATTGAAAATGCCTTCAGACAATGGAGACAAATGATAGGGAGTAAAAAATAGATGAGACACCAAAGTTGCACGACTTCTCAAAGGGTGATGCACTTTTGAATTTTCTTATATTACTTTCCTGTAGGATAAATGATCAATAGGTACTTGAACAAATTTAACATGTTGTGCTAAAGTTGTGTAGTGTTTGGGTTCATTGGCGGTCAGTAATTGAAATTAAAATAGCAGGATTAAAATTGCCTTAGTGGATGCAATAGATGCATTAAACAATTAAATATTTGCCAGTGTTATTGAGTAAAGTACTGTAAATTCCGCTCTCTTGATAGGGAAAGACACCATGACAAATGTGGTGTTAAGAACTCTACTCTTTGTAATGTATCATTTTGTTAATATGGTAAACTGAAATTTGAAATATGAAGTTGCCATTCTGGGCGGCCCGGCGGCTGAGTGGTTAGCATGTCGGCCTTACAGTTCTGAGTTAAAACCCAGGTCGCTCCACCTCCGTGGTGTTTGCATGCGTGGGTTTTCTCCGGATAGTCCGGTTTCTTCCCACAGTCCAAAAAACATGCATGGTAGGCTGATTGGACACTCTAAAGTGCCCCTACGTCTCCTTGTGCCCTACAATCAGCTGACGACTGATTCAGGGTGTCGCCCGCCTCTGGCCCGGAGTCAGCTGGGATAGGCTCCAGCACCCCCCACAACCCTTGTGAGGATAACCGGTTCAGAAAATGAATGAATGAAAAGTAATTCCTGTGTACATTGATTTGGATGGGGTCAATTTACTGGCATAGCGATAGCTTCTTTGCAAGTGTGCATAGGTTTTCCTGTATTTAAAATTGATAGGGGTTGTCTTTTTGGGTGCTATCAATGCATTACAAAATGAAAGATTATTTTGTCAGTGTACTCTTATGTTGTTGAGAAAAACACCGTCATCCCCCTCCCTTCATGTTATGAGAAACTAAGCTGCATTCATAACTCAGCTTTTTTAAATGTATTTTTTACTCTTTAGTATTAACCACCCATGTTAAAAAATGATTACATATTTGTGCACCAACATAACCCTAGCGCAATTTTAAACCCTTATGTTCGAAGACATGTACTCATTTAATCTTTGGTATTTATAAACTCATCTCATGTTCTTAAAATCCAGGTCGCTCCACCTCTGTGGTGTTTGCATGTTTGTGCGTGGGTTTCCTCCGTGTACTCCGGTTTCCTCCCACATTCCAAAAACATGCATGGGAGGCTGATTGGACACTGAATTCCCCCTAGGTATGGGTGTGAGTGTGCATGGTTGTTTGTCTTATTGTGCCCTGTGATTGGCTGGCCACCAATTCAGGGTGTCTCCCGCCTCTGGCCTGAAGTCAGCTGGGATAGGCTCCAGCACCCCCCGCGACTCTAGTGAGGATAAAGCGGTTCAGAAAATGAGATCAACTTGGGTTGTATACGACACATTCTGTTACAGTAGTGATCCAGTACCAATTTTGGGCACCAATCTTAAAAATTGGTATTTTTCTTTTTTGACAGGGGTCGTGGAAGATAACTTTACTTTGTTGCAGCAGTTTATTAGAAGTATTTAGATTTCTTTCAGGATCCCAGAGTGCTCCTATGCCTTGCTGTCAGACTCTAATAAATGATTAAGGGACTACGTTAACATCTAGGTGTCACCGCCTACCATCGTCTGTGACTGGCTGTCTGTTTCTTACTATTGCCTCATTTCTTCTCTCCACCATCCATTATTTTCTAGTGAATGTAAAATCAGACTTTGCTGTAGCGTGTCTGCGATTGAATCTAAGACTGTGCAAGCGTAGCAAATGTTGTGGACAGTAAGTGAAAGAAAATCAATTGGTTGGAATCATTCAGTGTCATTTCCTTTACTTCTTGTACAAGTGTATAGATGTAGGAGACAAAATAACTTGCTCATTTGTAAGAGAAATGGTGTGATTTTGCCACCTTGGCACTGCAATGTCGATCCAGCGCTCATACATTACACAACTTGGGAAGTGACAGATCAATAGGGAATTGCTTTAAAGACCTTAAGGTCACACATTTGCCACTTCGGAACAGGTAAATTTGGTTCTGTCTTTTTATCCAAGCGGGGTTCAGCAAACATTATCTTATTATCTTGAAAAGAAAAGGAGGAAGGTGAACATAGGATTAAACTTCAGACAAATTCTCGGTCTCAAAAAGTCTCACTAATATAAAGTGCCAGAAGAAAATGAAAAAAAGTTATTATTATTAAGGAGTGCAGCACATTTAAGTTTACAGAGTACTTTGTGATCTAGGGTTTCTATTAATTCTCAGTTTTCAGCACTAAATTCTCTTCTTCGACTTCTGACACCATGTTCTTGCTTGAACTAGAAAACTGGGCTGCTACATTTTGGACCCATGTCAGTCGCAATTGGCGAAAAATGATGGTGAATATTTGAAAACAACTTGAAGTGCTGTGCTGCACCATCAACACAAATTAACCCGAATAAGCTCCTACTGCACTGGATTTCTAAAAAGACAATCAGTGTTACCGCATTTGTATTAAATATGTGAAATCAAATAGATTTATTGCATTTAAATTGAATTAATCTGTCTCATCTCATTTTATGAACCATTTCATCCTCATTAGAGTCACGGGGGGTGCTGGAGCCTATCCCCAGCTGACTCCGGGCCAGTGGCGGGGGACACCCTGAATCGGTGGCCAGCCGATCGCAGGGCACAAGGAGACAAACAACCATTCACGCTCACATATCTAGTGTCCAATCAGCCTACCATGCATGTTTTTGGAATGTGGGAGGAAACCCACGCAGGCGAACATGCAAACTCTACACAGGTCGACTGACCTGGACTTGAACCCAGGACCCCAGAGCTATGAGGCCGATGCGCTAAGCACTTGTTCGACCGGGTCGCTGAATTAATCAACACTTTCATTATGAATCTGAGCCCTTTGTCCCTGGCCCACAACCTAACAATTGCTTTTGTTTTTCACATTTTTTCAAAATATTTTCCGAGAGCCATAAATGCATAGTGAAGTGTCAAAAAGACGGCTGCACGGGTTTTCCCTGGGTACTCCGGTTTCCTCCCACGTTCCAAAAATTGAATTGAATGCCTTTATTGTCAATATACAAGTATAATGAGATTTAAAGCTTCACCATGAAGTGCACAAATAAATAATCAATAAAGTATTAAATAAATATGTAGTCAACATAGACAAGTATAATCAACATTAATAAGTACAAGATAAGAAATTAGTCTAGATTAGGTCCTCCTAGGATGCCTGGTAAGATGGTTAAACATTATATTTTCTCTGTAGGTAGGAGTGTGTGCATGAATTATTTTTTTTCTTCCTTGATTTGCCCTGTGATTGGCTAGCAACCACTTCTACTGCCCATAGTTAGTTGGAATTGGCTCCAGTACACTCGTGACACTAAGCAGCATATAAAAATGAGTGAATATAATTTCCTTGATTGCAATTTTACCTGGTCACCAGCCTTCTTTTTCTTCTTCTTCTTTCCCCAACAGCCAGAGCTCTCTCCATCACGACCATTGGAGTCACAGAGAAGGCCATCCAGCTCCTCCAACCCGGTCTGTTGACCGTGGGACGTCTCAGCTGCCAAGCGGTAGGACAGGTTCCTCAGTATGCAAACACAGTTTTCCACAGTCTGAGTTGGGAAATGAGAAAGATGAGAGGACAGATTTAGAAAATGTGCACTTGATACACTTAAATGAAACGTCACACTTCATAGCACAGTTCACTTAAAGTGTGATAAGAGTGCTTTGTTGCCTACTACCAATACTTTTATCCAAATTCCACTCCAAGGGACACTTGATGGACAGCATGAGAGGACAGAGAATAGATAATCCAATGGTGATATAAATATGCGTTGTAAAAAATTTGGTTTTGAAATGAGAAGGAATTTTGGAAAATTACAGACTGGTTATTTTGGTGCAATATTCACAACAAAACTTTCATAATGAATGCCTGGAAATAGCTCATCACGTAGAGCACATTGTCAAAGTGGCGGCCCGGGGGCCAAATCTGGTCCGCCGTATCATTTTGTGTGGCCCGGGAAAGTAAATCATGAGTGCTGACTTTCTGTTTTAGGATCAAATTAAAATGAAGAGCATAGATGTATATTAAATTTCCTGATTTTCCCCCTTTTAAATCAATGATTGTAATTTTTTAATCATTTTTTTCTGTTTTTAGTTCAAAAATCATTTTGTAAAATCAAAAAATATATAAAAAAGCTAAAATAAACACTGTTTTAGATCTATAAAAAAAACGGAATATTCAGAGCTTTTAATCCAGTTCTTTTAATTCATTTATTAAAACAAATCTAAATATTATATCTAAAATGGTCCAGCCCACGTGAAATCAAGTTGACGTTAAAGCGGCCCGCGAACCAACCCGAGTCTGACACCCTTGATGTAGAGCTACGAACAAATAGAATTTACAATGAAAAACAGGTGAGTATAAGATCATACATTGTGTAAACGTATGCTTTAGTGAGTGCTGCTCTGTTTAGCACAACTCAGAAAGCAGGGTGTCATGGATTAAACGGAGTGGAAACTAACTAAGACAAATCATCACTCTTTTCGCCAAGAGACCACCACTTTACACAAGAACAACCAGGGAGCACAATTGAACACACTCGGGAGATGCGACAAACAAAACAACGTTGCACTAGGCTGAGTTGCAGTCACATAAAATCTACAACCTGTATAAAATATGCATGTTACCTTTAACTTAATTTAAAAGAGTTAAGTTTAACTAACATTATTATTTTTTTAAATGGCCAAATGTGAGGTAAATTTACATCATTTCTTTTTGTGAGGTTGAAAATATTCTGCTTGCAAATAGTGATTCTTCAGTTGATTATTTTATTTGTTTCTTTAACTTGATTTAAGAGTTACGTTTATCCAACATTTATTATTTTTTTTAAATGGCCAAATGTGAGGTAAATTTACATCATTTATTTTTGTGAGGTTGAAAATATTCTCCTTGCAAATAGTGATTCTTCAGTTGATTATTTTATTTGTTTCATATTCCACACCAACCTTTAGTTTGAAAGCAAATTTATAAAAATAAATATGCGTGCCAAAATTTCTGCAGGTTGTATTACTCATTACTTTTCATAGTGTAAGGGAGGAAGTTTTTTTAACATAGTTATTTTTATATTTGAATAACGGGTACAGTAATTTATTTATTTATTCACATAAATTTGATGTTCGAAATTTGAAAGACAAAAAATGTGATAGCCCGGGTCTAACCCTAGAGTTTGATTGCTTACCCGTTTCCTTGTTCCCTGTGATTGGCTGGTCACCAATTCAGGGTGTTGCCCGCCTGATGCGAAAAATGAATGAAATGCTCGTTAAGTGAAACCAATTATTCTAGGCGTTTAAGAGCCTTTTCGAAGATGTAAAACAACTAGTCGGCAGTTCTAAGCGGGAAAGCAAGAGAGGCAGCAGGTATCACTTAAGGCTATTTTGCTAATAACTGCCTGCAAGTTCACCTGCCAATCAGTCTTTGTTAGCGAGGCAACTGCTACGCTCCTCTGGTGGCTGCAGTCAGATGGTGGAGAGGAGCGGGCGGATAAACAGTGATTAAGGAAGGCCATTTAGAAAGCCTGGCAGACATGGAGACCTTGAAAAGCCAGCCAGCCACAACATTGTTTATGTGATATCGACTGGCCAACACATATACTTTGACACAAGCTCACGTACGCTGCAGGCTTGGTATAACGGGAACATCATAGACAGGGAAATCGTCAAAAAATTAACTCATCACGGCTGTTAAGAGTTTAAAATTACTAACGTTGAATGCATTTATCAATCACTAAAATTACGGTACCCGGACGTTTGGTCGGCCGGACGTTTGTTCGCCCGGACGTTTGGTCGCCCGGACGTTTGGTCGCCCGGACGTTTGGTCGCATGACAGAGAGTTTACTGTTGAAACCAGCTCTCAAAATTATATTCATGAGAGAGAGGGAGTTTAATATCTAAATATCTAATGTTGAAACCAGCTCTCAAAATTATATTCACCTGGGCGACCAAACGTCCGGCGACCAAACGTCCGGTCACGAAAATTACTGTTGCTGTTACTATCACAATCCTGAGTTACTTTGAAATTCAATCTTAACAACACAACAAAATAATTCTACTGAAGTTTATGATACCTGAATGAATAATATAGTAAATTTACCGAACTGCTTATCCTCACAACGGTTGCGGGGGGTGCTGGAGCCTATCCCAGCTGATTTCAGGCCAGAGGCAGTGGATACCCTGAATTGGTGGCCAGCCAATTGCAGGGCACAAGGAGACGGACAAACATTGAGACTCACATTCATACGTAGGGGCAATTTATAGTGTCCAATTGGCCTACCCTGCAAGTTTTTGGAATGTGGGAGGAAACTGGCGTACCCGTAGGAAACCCACACAAGCAAAGAACATGCAAACTCCACACAGTTATGACCGACCTGGGATCAAACCATCAACCCGAGAACTTTGAGGCAGATGCGCTAAACACTCGCCGACTGGGCTGCCCTGTTATGAATATTAAGAGAAATTCAACTTACACTTTTCTGTACATATTACACTAGAAATTAGGTGACATGAGTGGTGTCGTCGACATGATATAAAAAATAAATGCCTTATATCCACTGAAAAAAGTCCATTGATTTTTGTATATCCTCACTGGTTTGATTTTCTTTCTTCCAATACATCCACTTGATGCACGAGCACATGTGACAGCCTTCACATATTGATTAATTCATTCAATGAACTCAAACTGTGTTCACATGATTTTTAGAATGCTAAAATGCTGTGATGACAGCAACGCGTGCATTTTAGGTAGCATTTTCAATTATTGTAATTTACATTGTTACATTTTGTTGAGGATGTGAGCAAACAGCGGACCAATGACATCATTCATGAAGATGTTTGTGATTTTAAAGTGACTGCAGCTTTCCTCTGCATTATATTTGTAATGTTTGACCTCCATGACCAAAATATTGTTTATAGACAAATGGCTAAAAGAAAATACCCAAACACTGCAGTTACATTTTTTTAAAAACTTTGGTCAATAGTTTAGCTCCAAATGAGTTTAACCAGGAAAGTCGTGTCACCCGGGCAATTTAATTGGATGAAAATAGTTTACATGACAAAAATAATAGCCTTTTCAAAAAATGAATAAATAAAGAACACATTTACCTTGCTGTCAATCTCATTGCTGCCTAGAGAGGTCTGGATGACGTAAAGTAAAGCATCCGTTAGGCCGTCACACTCTCGCATCCTTCGTCTCGCCTCCTCCCCCGCAGAGCTGACATTCCTGCAAGAAACATGGCCCAAAAAAAATTGTCAATGCCCAATGCAAACCCAAAATGCCACTAAAGGGACAGTTTGAGAAGGTGGGATAAAACGCTGGTAGTAAAGTATATGATGACAGTCAGTGAGACAAATTGATCAGAATGAAAGATTGCAGCTTTCCCCAAGCTATAATAACAAGAAGGGAGATTGAGAGTAAAATTCTATATAAACATCTTAAGCTGTGTATGGCGCTACTATGAAGCTGTACGTAGTATAAAGTATGGATAATGCCAGCAGCAGACACATACCTGAAGTCAATACTTTTTATGAAATCAGTATAATAATAGATATTTATTTCAAACAATTAGAGCCTACCACAGCATATATTTTCAACCTGTTTTGTTGGAGTCTTTTCAATAGCCACTCCTGTAAAATCAAATAAAGCTGTATCCAAAAATCTGCTTAGGAAAAATATTTTGGTTTTAACTGACAAAACTATTATGAAGATTATTATTACCGAGGAAGCTACCTGGATCCACATCTATATTACTGTTCTGAGGTTTTTGTATTCATCTGTTAGCACAGGTGTGGTGTGGAGTTGTATTCTTTCCCTGTGATGGTGTGCCTATTTTGTGGGTAATCCTGCTTCACACCATATCTAAAAAATCCGAAATAACTGGGCATGAGTTTTAATGGTTGGTTGTTTTCATGTTCAATTTGAATACAACTAACTCAGCCTTTCCTACTCCTTTTCACCCCTGTCAGTTGGGATCGGCTTTGGATCACCCATGACCCGACAAGGACACTCGTAATAGAAAATAAATTAGGGTATTGAATATTGTTGTATTTGCCATAAAGATTGAATAATGCTGCAGACAAAGTGGTGACGCATCCGTGTAATTCCTCAAAACTTAGCTTAATGACTTTTAACAACCAACTGACTCCTACTGATACTCAGTCTTTCTTTTAGTAAGGTACTTGATTGGTATATATTGTTGCAGAGATAGTTCATTTTGCTTGAGCCTTCTTTTTTATATGCTGATATGAATTCATAAACCTTCATTTTAGGACATGGTGTGTGCCCCATAGTTGGTCACTTTGGGATCCATATTTATCTCTATGCTCTGGCACTCCCACACTTCAGATGGCGTAAATTATGGCTTGCCAGTCACAGGCTGATGCCTCTTGCACCCCTAGGGACTGACGGTGGAGCCTCAGTGTGGCTGGGCTTGGGCTTACTGGACATCTCATTTCTGAACCGCTTTATCCTCATTAGGGTCCCGGGGGTTGCTGGAGCCAATCCCAGCAGTTTGCGGGCCATAGGCGGGGGACACCTTGAATCGGTGGCCAGCCGATCGCAGGGCACAAGGTGACGGACAACCATCCATACTCACACCAATACCTAGGGGCTATTTAGAGTATCCACTCAGCCTACCCTGCATGTTTTTGGAATGTGGGAGGAAACCGGAGTACCCGGAGGAAACCCACGCAGGCCCGGAGAGAACATGCAAACTCCACTCCACCTGGATTTGAACCCAAGACCTCAGAGCTGTGAGGCCGACGCGCTAACCACTCGCGGGCCGTCCCTTCTTGCCCTTCCTTCTCTATGCATGAAGACACGGCAGTCGGTCTCCATGAGGTGGCAGGGCAACTCCTGACACTGGATGACTAACATGCCTTAATGTGTGATGTGTTGGGTCCCAAATACAGCTAGGTCAATGATTATTGGGACATTAACATATGTTTACTTTTTAATTCTAATTATGCCTTTTCCTCTTTTTTTCTATCATTTTGGTGTTGGATATGTTCTCTGTTTAAATACATTCATTCTCAACACCCCTTATCCTTGCAGGGGGGCTGAAGCCCATCTCAGCTTACTTCGGGCGGAAGGTGGACTACAGCCTCTATTGGTCACCGATTGGTTGTAGGGCACATAGAGAGGACAATCATTCACACTCACAATAGCATTGCCACCGAGTAGGACTCAAAACCACATTGCCTGCCTCGAAATCTGGCAAAGAACCACTTCACACTCACTTAATTATACTTGGTAAGTTCTCCCATGACAAGATTGCACAAAACGCAAACCATCAAAAGAATTATCAAACTAATTAGTCAGTTGGTCCAAGTGTTTGTCTTTACGTTGTGTTAATAGATGACAGACAATGGACTTGTATTTATGGCATGTAGTGGCGTCCATTCATCATCTTGGAATTATAAAGAAATCACGGCTCTTTGACTATGCTAGGAAATGAGGGCAATCATTTTATTATTGTGATGACAATGAGGTGAGGGAAAGACTCAGTAACTCGATTAAAACTTAACGTCTGATGCTTCTGGCTTTCAAAGAGAAGGCCAAGTTGTTTTCACTAGCCCTGAATGTTAATAGGCAAACAAGCTTCTATTACACAACTGGCTCCTAAGTGACAATTTTATGCATTCACTGGCAAACAGCAAAGACTTAGAATACTTTTTAAAAAATAATTAATGAAGATGCTTGCTTTGCTTTTAATCGTTTAGAGAGATAATAGGAACATTTTCTTGGGACAGTAACCCGTGTAGTCCTGAACTAAAGTGGGTACAGATCAATGCTGTTCTGTGAGCCATTTGGAAACAGATCTCAATACACATGAAAAGATCCTCTGAGTTAGGATATGTTAAAAATGAATATAAAAAACACACCTTTATACCTTCAAAATGGAAACAGTGTACATGATGTAAGCTAAATATTGATGTAAAAGACCCCCAAAAAATCAGCTGTATACATAGATTTATTTAAATAATAACAACTGGTCTATCTCAGGTGGTGATTTTCACGTTGCAAGCTCACTCTCTTCAATATCTGCTGACAGGTTTGCCAAGGAGGCAATGTAGCCATCAAAATTCCTTGAGTTGTGGTCTTCATAAAAATCACAGGTGACGTCAAGCGAAAGCAACAAATACCTCAGTTCCATTTCAAGAATCCAATCTTTTGTGATACAAGATTTTCTGCTACAGCGGTGACAAAATCAGGGTGACAGAGTGGACATACTCTAAGTAACAACACACTTGTGGTTACAGGTGTGTTAAAGCCAAAATGTCAAAGATGTGTCAAAAACAACAATATGTGCGTGTTTTTTGTTAGTATGAATCTTTATTTTTATAATTTTTTAACTTGGGCCTTCTTTATTTTTCACTATTTTTATTTATTTTAAAAACTGAGTTTTCCGCTGTAATCCTTTTTATTCCGACTTTCTTGCATTTGAGTTCACCTTGCCTATTCACTTCAGAATGAGTTAAAGTAGAAGTATAGGTATTACTGTAACGCACACATCCAATCATTAGTTGATTGAATAACTAATGATTGTGGAAGTGTGTAATATTTTGCTATATACAATGTCAACAGAATGCAATGTGTCTTTATTATTTTGATTAAATGCCATTTGTAAAATCTGACAACAAACAAAAATAGGAATACAACCCCCTCTGGAAAATCATCTTGAGCTTTGAAAATGAATATGATGACACCTTGTACCATGCTCGAGGATGAAGAGGCACAAAGATGGTGAGATGTCACCATAACCACTCGTTCAAGAGATGTTCCATTTGTGTGGCAGCGTGAAAGCCAAACGAGCATGTCATGGTTTTATTCTGCACAGAATTCAGATGGCAGATTTTATGCTTAATGCATCAGTGAGATAGGAAATGAGGGAGAGTACCATGTCTATAATGTACCTGTGTATATTTGTGATAGAATACCTGGGTAAAAGTAATTTCCAATCTGTAACTATTGCATTTTAGACTTGCACTGAGTTCTATCTAATGTCACCCCTCATTTATTCAGCCGAACTCATTAGCTTGCATCATTAAATAATTGGTCAGTGATAGGAATGACAGAATTTGATTAAGTGTCCCATTCACAATTTAGTCATTATTTTGACTATGTCAGACTGATAAAGTGGGTGCCATTTCTTTGACTATGTATCATACACTTTGTCACTATGTCAATCCAAGTGTATCTGAAGCGTGGTCAACAACGGTTGATCAATGTGTTTGCATACCTGTGAACTTATATGTTTTCCCCGTATTTTTTACGTTTTTGATCATTTAAAAGTGACAACTTTGGTACAGGATTTTTTTAAAGTACGTTTTTGTAAAACCGATCTCGTTTTACCCATTTCGGCCCTAATCCGGATCGTCCCGCTATACTGACCTTGGCTGCATATGAAAGAGGAAGATGCAACTTAGTGTGTAAGAATGTTCATTTTGTTAAGGAATAGATCTTTAAACAATTAAAAAAAAATTGTAACATCTATCTTTGTACACATTGAATTTTATGAAACATGGATAGTGGAATTTGGAGTTAGGCGCGCTGCATATTGTGAAAATTGGTATATAGAATTAATTATTTTGGTGGATCTGTTGGTAAAAATCTACCAGTCTATTTTCTCAAAAACATATTGAAACTTTCGTTGAACAATAAAACGACTTTAGAATATTTTCCACACAGTTCAACAGGGACAACGACTACTACCATCACCACTACCACTACTACCATCACCAATACCACTACTACTACTATCACCACTACCACTACCACTACTACTACTACTACTACCACCATCACCACTACCACTACTACTACCATCACCACTACCACTACTACTACTACCATCACCACTACCACTACTACTACTACTACCATCACCACTATCACTACTACTACTACCGCCACCTCCACCACTACTACTACCGCCACCGCTACCACCACTAATACTACTAGCAATGATGTCTAGCTGATATATGGATTTATGAACGTTAGAGCTGACTAAACGGCGACTGGTATGCAAGCGAAGCATTACATGAAGCACACCAGAAAACACCACATCCATCAGACCTAAGTGTAACTAAGAGACTCCACACCTAATTACAACTGAACTGAATAAGCCTTTTGAACTACAAGTGAAACTTTTTAAAAAACAAGATAAAGTCCTTTGTCTTGATAGGAACATACAATTAAGTGGAATTCCATTATGTACTGAGTGTTGAAATTTATAGCTTGAATTCAAGGAGCTCTTAAGAATGAGTCAATTTTCAAGTGTTTGTAAAGATGCAATGGCTACTTCTATTGATACATCGGTAGCAATGGAAGAGAATGAAACACTTGAATCTTCTATCTCAAGAGTTGCACTCCAATCAATCAAGGCTGCAGAATTGTAACTTTCCTTCAGTCCACTATACCCCAACAATCACTCTTACCTTCCTTGGAGGAAAATACAGTATCTAGATTTTCTTTAACGTAAGAGTTTCTTTATAATTACATTTACACCGGTATTTACACATGCAATGCAATCCAACGTGTACATGAAACCCATGAATTGTTGGCAAATGGCTTTCTTTCTAATCTTGTTCAACGAACGAATGATCACCTAGTAACATGAGAGCAGCTGGTCTTAGGTGGCTCGATGCACTAGTCCAATTGTGTGTATGTGTGGCATGGAGGTGGGGTTGGTAGTTGCCTGTCTGACACACACAATCTACGTAAAGCAAGTTCCTTGTGACGATGCTCTGCCTTGATTAATATAACCATTATTATGCTGCTTTGAGTGAGTGTGTAGGTTTAGCAAACAGGAAACATTAAAAACTGTCTGTTTACATTTGTTTTGTTGATGCTGATAAGCCCAAAATTAGTCCCAGAAAGAAAAGTGTGTTCAGGGTGGAAACAACAGTATTTTTCCCCTGTCTCTCTCTCTCCCTCTCTCTGAATATTGGCAGTCAAGTACCACCCTGCAGAGAGGTAAACGACATTCAATGGAAGCTATTGAGAATTGAAAAACATTCAATGAACAACAAGGGCCCTATTTTCATAGCTGGTGCTTGTGCATTTCAGTGCCACAAATATATTTTCATGCCAGCCCAGCCCACGCCATGTGTTTAAAATTTTGGTAGCTCAAAAAAAGGTGCAATGTAGACAGACCACTGATCTCGGCACACAATTGGAATAAATGGACCCACCCTCATAAAAGCAGTTGCACAAAAACAAATATTTCCTTTCAATAAAAAATATCTAGTTTATCTGAAGCGACTTCTTCAAATAAAATGCAGGGCTGCCAATTTCTCTTGACAAATGATTTGTGTCGTGCGACTTCAGCTTGGCCATCGATTTGGAATCGACTGCATCTGTAGCCTTTATCGCTATAACATTTTCATTCAAGTATTATTAAGTCTGACTAAACCATCATTCTTTTGTTTTGAAACAAATCCTATCATTTCCGGGGTTGTTCTAAAGTAGGCGTGGATGGCAATTTGGATAAAACTTCTAATAAGAAATCCAGACACTCGCAGAAGTTTATTGCTTCGCATTTGACTAAATATTCCATGTTGACGCCATCTCCAAAAGGGCCAACATTTGCATCGTGACACATGACGGAAATAATGACTACGTACGTAGCAAAACACAAAGATAAACTTATTTTCATTATGCTGTACTTTTTCAATAGTTTGCAAAAACAATATTTCAATTAATGTAAAAACATAGCAATAACAGTTTGATTGAAATTGTCCCACGTCATTTTTTTTTAACATTTTATATCGATTTAGCACGCATCGCATCCACTCCGGAACAACTCTAGAAATGGGACAAGGTTACTCCTGAAATGGGGTCGATAGAGGTTGGCAGCTCTGAAAATGTCTCACATGACAATGGTTCACTCACTACAATCACTTTCGACCAGATACATTATTAATATTATTTTACCATATCAAGGATACTCTGAACGACAGAGTGGGGATCACATACAGACGTTCCTAATTAACTCTGCAGATCTCTCAGGCATAATTCTGCCTGGTTTGTCAGGGTACTCGGACGTTTCATCGAAAGACGTTTGGTCCCCGGACGTTTGGTCGACCGGACGTTTGGTCGACCGGACGTTTGGTCGAACGGACGTTTGGTCGAACGGACGTTTGGTCGAACGGACGTTTGGTAGAACGGACGTTTGGTCGCCGGGTTGTTACTTTTGAAACCAGCTCTCAAAATTATAATCATGAGAGAGAGAGAGACTGAGTTTAATATCTAAATATCTAATATCAAAATATCAACAGTAAACTCTGTCATAATTTGACAGCGAGCGAACCCGGCGACCAAACGTCCGTTCTACCAAACGTCCGGTTGACCAAACGTCCGGCGACCAAACGTCTTTCGACGAAACGTCCGGTCACGGTCTGTCAGAGGTACTTCCTCGTACCAAGCACGAGTCATTGGACAAACAGCTTCAATAGGTGCTGATATTTAAAAAAATAAAAGATGAAGAAGCCTGCTTATTGGTCCAAAACTTGCAGGTGATCACTCCCATATGCAGATGGCTACACAATTACAAGAACTTTGAAACACCCTATTTCTTGGCACAGGCTCACGCTGGTCTACATTTAGACGGTCTTTATGTGTGCTGTGTGTGTGTGTGTGTGTGTGTGTGTGTGTGTGTGTGTGTGTGTGTGTGTGAGAGTATGTGCGTGTGTACGCGGGAATATGTGAATGAATTGAGGAAATAAGCAATGGGCCTCAAAGTATAATTGGCTGTAGCACACACAAAGATAACATAAACAAATCCATGTATGGAAAAAAAAGAAAAGAAAAGCATAACTCATTAGATTTGAGTGAGTCACTAGATCATATGAAATGGTGTTGAATATTGTTTCTGTAAATTTGAATATTTGGCTGGTTGACTTCACAAATGCTTATACAAACATTTCTCACTAAGTACAAACGAAAACATGAAATTATCAGTGACAGTCTGAAAATTATTTTGAGGAATGCTCACTGGTCCGGGCTGCCCCAGTCGAATGAGCTTGACAGGAGCACTCCTGAGTGCACGATGTGGGGATTATGTTCAAGCTGTTGGTTACTGATTAAGGAAAAAAGAACTCATGAAAGGAAAACAAACGTGGACATGTGCGATAAGTGTCTAACATCTAGCCTCAAATCATTAGATTTCTTTCTGTGGTTATGTGCTCATTTAATGAATACTTTTTTAATGATGATTGAAATGTTGATTGCTAATCAGACAGAAGTGAAGGAAAACCTCCCGTTGGTGTTTGTTACCGAATTCCAATTTACAAACTATTTTTACCATTTGACAAATAGTCCAATCCCAAATTGATCAAGTTTGAGAAAGGTAACCTTTAAAGTGAGATTCAGCAACTTTCTGGATGATGTTTCTTCATGATGTCAAGCTTTGACAAGAAAGCGGCATCTTTTATCAGGCTGATGCATCAAAAAGAAAGTCTTGAAAAGGCAAGAACTTGCATAAGTAGAAGAGTTGTTAATGTGGTTACAAAATGGAGGGGTGGCGAACACGTGGCTCTCAAGCTGCTTGCGGTTACTGGGCAAAATGCATCATATTTTGTATTTACTGTTGCTCTTTGCCTCCCTAATTTTATTCTCTCTTAAAACAAACTAAAATTCATCAAGACCCATTAAAAATAAATAATGAATTATGATTGTAAAAACACATTAAACGGCAGGGGTATATTAAATGGCACACAAACGGGAAGGTACGATCCACTACGCACTCTTTATGCCGTGACGGGGTTGCAGACTAAAACGACTTACTGCTCAGGTTAAAACTACTTACTGCTGAATAAAGTCTGACTTGGAATTTTAATGAACTTAAGTATCTATAATTATGCCTCCATGAACACCATACAAATCTTTCCAAAAAAGCTGAGTTGCCGTTTAATATACCCAACACTAGGCAATCAATGCTGCCTCATTTGCTCCAAGAGCAGCTGACTACACAAAAGGGTTTGCGGGGTTTGCTGGAGCCTAATTCAACTGTCTTTGGGCGAAAGACAGACTACACCCTAGACTGGTCGCCAGTCAGTCGTAGGGCACAGAGAGAGCCAGACAACCACTCACACTTCCATTAAGTGGGAATCGAACCCAGACTGCCCGCACCAAAGTTAGGCAGAGGAACCACTGCACCATAGGGTGGCTTAGTACATACTATAAAACATGAAACTAAATCAACTGACAGTTGTATGATTTATACGAATACATGTGAAATAAATTTCTGATGTAATACGTACTACATACCTGAAAGCAATGGAAATGTGGTTATAATTCTAAAACTGCATAATGGAAAATGTATTGTCCAGATATTAAACATACTAAAATCAGGGTGTTTCCCTCCTCAAACTCACCTGAATCAAATAATCAACTCCTCAACAATCTCTCCAGAAGCCTGATAACGATCGTGACTATTTGATTCATTTGTGTTGGGATATGGGATTATGAAAAACAGACTGGATGGGTCCACTCAAGGACCAGGGTTATTGGCCCCTGTTTTACAGTATGGATGGTGGGTTTCCCTTACCTGAGGCAACCTGTTGCATTGCGCAGCACCTGGGAAGTATGAAGCTGGAGCTTGCGGTCGTCATGGTGATTGGGGGAGGAGTCCCAGTTGGAGTGGGGAATGATGACGCTGTTAGTTAGCACAGCCAGCGCATCCTGGATGATTGGCATCTTTAGAGCGTCACATGATGACAGGTTCCAGAGCACGCCTGCATATAAAAGATAAAATTAATGACTGAACATTATGAATATCCAACAAAAGTGTTGATTCCATCAATAATCATTTTTCTTTCAAATGTTCTTATGGCCAAAAGCACTCTCCCATTTAGTTCCCCAGTTTACATCTGCTAACATGGCATTTCAAGCCGTTTTTGATGAAATTCTAAGCAGATGGTGACATTAATCTCTAAAGGTGTGCAGGGCAAACCACTTAGTTATATTTGGAAAGGTTAAAACTTAAGAGTTTATCACTCATTCATGTGCCAAACAAAACCAGCCTGAAATTGCTTGCGAGTGAGGACAGAGCACTGGATTCTTGGCCAAAATAGAGGCTGCACTGTGGACAAGGGAGGAGGATTCTACAGCTAGGATTTTAGGGAAAAACATTTTGATCACTTTTTGACAGATCGTTCTCCCCGTTATATCACAGAAGCAGTTTTCAAGATTGACTTTTGTAATGCATAAAAAAACTAGCTGTCATAATAAGTGCGTGCATATATTCAAACTGTTTATCTCCATGATAGAGCAACGTACAGACACACAAGCGATAACAAAAACTTTGATTATAGGCTGCTGATGCATATAAATGAGTCAGACCGGTATTTACTTCTTCAATATAACTACTGGCTGTACAGCGAGCAAAGTAGGTGACAATTAACTAATGTAGGGAGGACAGTCAGACAACCTGCGTAATGATTTTGTCATGTGAGGGTGAAGGAACGGTGTTGAATAAGACAGGATTTAAAAATTGAATCTAAAATAAGTCCTAAGAAAGTACAAGAACCATGGGGTTAAATTGACTAAATTGTACTAAAGGCTACTCAGATCTGTCATCAGTGATAGCAACAATAGACCAACACGTACTGAAAGAGCAGGGAAATAAATACAAACTTTGTAACGAGACTAGTAATACCCGGACTGAACACAAGTGGATGAGACAAACTGATTAAAACACAATGGAGTGACTGATAAAAAGTAAACCTAACACCAAGAAAATAACTAGGAGAAATGACTCATCAAGGAATAAATAACGTGCAAACAAAAACAAAACGCAGACATGACAAGATTAGAAAGGAATTGATCGAGACGTAAGATGACACATACTCTTATATTGCAAAGGTGAATTTAGTCATTTTACGAAAAAGAGAAACACCTACAACCATTCATCTCCTGCTTTATCAGAAGGGGGCAGTACGTTTCGCACGGAAGCTCAGAATTCCCTTTCCCGAGCTACTTCGCCACAGGGATCCCGAGGCATTCCCAGGCTAGCCAGGATTTAGAGTTCCCCAGAATACCAGGGTGGTATGGGTCCCCGCTGATGTTCCTAGCCAGCCCTCGTTACCTCAGCAGAGCCAGGAACATCAGCGGGGACCCATACCACCCTGGTCACAATCTGTTCCAGCTGCTGCCCTCTGGCAGAGGCTATAGGTCCCACAAAGTACGGACAAATAGGCTTAAGGACAATTTTTCCCCCACATCCATCAGAACTCTAAACTTGCGGTAACACAACACACAATCCCTTCTGAGTAATAATTTCGGGGTGAGGTAATATGAAATGATGTTTGGGTGGTGATCTGCCTCCTACTGGCTGACTGAAGGTAAGTGAAAGACAGTGAGAGGTAAGTGATCCGCTCGGGGGGGGTGATGCGATGTATCCATAACGGCAGAATGCCAAATTACGAGTCCGAAACATCCGAAACACCGAAATATCAGTTATTTAGGTTTTTTGCCGAGAAAACGCACCTTATGGAGAAGCACTACCAATTTCGTCATACGCAATTTCTGGGTGTGATGACAATTAGGCTTTTGTTGTTGATAATGATGACAGAGCCTATGTCCGATTATTATTACATACCAGGTTCACCAGGGTCTCCTCCCCGTAACCTCTCACCAGGGGGCATCCAGGTGGCATCCAAATAAAATACTCGAGCTACCTTATTAGGCTTCTTTCAATGCAGAGGATCATGTGCGAGCCTTTTATCACCCTTAAAAAAGTCACCATGTCTTAACCATCTCGTGTCACTGAACACTCATTTGATGCATGCACGCAACTGACATTTTTAGAACAAATACTGAAAGAGAAGCACGCAGGCAAGAAAATCCTTAAGCATAGCTATAACATATATATGAGGGGAAACATGCAAAATGCTTGTGCTTGTATATTAATAATAAAAGATTATGTTTAATACTCAGTCTATTTGAGCAGACAGATACCCCAAAAATTAAATAGATTTGTTTGGACAGAGCTATAAATAAATGTTTCTTGAAGGGAAATAAATGCTGGTATTTGTGAAATAGTAAAAATGCCCAGAATTATGTTTTTTTTCATGAAATTAAACAAGATTTCTGATTGTAAAAAAACTTTTGATGGAATCAAATTTACAGTCTCCTTAGCTTTGTTGTGTAGCACCACTTTGTAGTGATTGAATATAATTGAAAGAAATCAAAGCACATAAACAGAAGGAAGGGCGTAAGAAAGAAATTTGACATAGGCAGGAGTTTAAATGGGGATAATTGTTTGTGCGCCTGTGTGTCCAAAAAACAAGGACAGAGGATGATAAGGCGATGGTCATTGCTGTTATACGGCGCCTACCGATGGCTTGAACCTCAATGTGTGTTTCCATGCCAACAATTGCTATCACTTAGAGCAGATCAACCTTTATTTCTAACCCTTTCAAGCCTCTCTCTTTCCTCACAAGCGAAGGCTCTCATGTTACAATTGCTTGCCTATACAATAGAAAACACACCATGTTCCTGAAATAAAAAGATGCAGCGGGACCGAGTTTTCATAGATTTGGGACTTTTTTTTTTACATGAGATTACAGCAGAATGGTCTAATGCAATACTCTAATGTAAGTCTTGAACTGCATTGTTAATGCATTTGTTAATTTTCTTAAGAGTATTTTTTAAAATTTTGTCTTCGTTTATGCTTAGAATTAACAGTACAATAAAAAATATCATGTATCTAATGTAACTTTGGAATTTTTTAAATGAGTTTGCAATTAAATATATAAAATGCTGTTTTAGCTGAAAACACCATAACAATGATTGTGAAACAAAATGGAATGTGCTTAAATTGCAGATTGTCCGTTTAACTTTTTAAGCACTTAAGTCCAAACTACTTGATTATAGGGTGCTTTACTTCAAATAGCAAGCTTCAATCTACAACTTATTTTTTTTGTTTTGCATTGAAAGTGAACTGTTATTTTGAGTAGTTCTGACTCGTTATAATAGGTTAACATTGTAAAGCTAACATTTAGAGTTCAAAATAGGTCCAGTTTACCAAAAATGTTGAGTTAATACTACTTAATGAAAGTCCAATTTACCAAAAATGTTGAGTTAAGACTACTTAATGAAAGACCAATTTACCAAAAATGTTGACTTAAAATTATCTAATGAAAGTCCAGTTGTCTTGAAGTGTTGGGTTTTAATTGATATATATATATATTTTTTTATAGTTTTCCATCAAAACTTGAAAATTCAAACTGGTTGACTTATAATTTAAAGTTCAGCCAAATAGTATTATTATTCTACACCCAAATTCAATAAATGTGGTAGGAATGGCAGTTAATATATTAACATACCCTCCATTTTTAATGGAACAAGAGTAAATTAAGAATTATGCACCCAATTTTCTCTTTTTTCATTTACTAATCTTCTGTACTTAGTTAGCCTTCAGTCTGTATTTTAACTCTGTCAAGACTACATCACACCCATCTTTTGTTTATCTTTTATCTTTAGTAACTGAAGGGATTGACAGAGACATTGCATTATTTAGCTTGGCAAAAAAACACCGTAAAAAAAACAACAGCAACAAAAACTAATTGGTTCCTTTGGCAATATGCTTCTGGTCATTGCCTATCCGCACTGTATAGTCCCATCCAAAGACTTCTGAGACATTTAACAGAATATTAGCAAAGAAATATTTCCCGAAACATTTCAGAATTCACCCAGCTACTTTTGTCCTAAGTCACATCATCAAAAAATAGTGTGCAAAGGAACCAGGAGCCCATTGTAACATAAATCATTATCCCCTAAAAAGCTAGAGGCATAAACACGATTGTACTTCATAAATCGTTCATACGATTTGCATAAAAATGCCTAAACCAAAAAGTCTCCAGTTTATAGTTAAGTTTTAATATATTGTGGGTGGCCTCCGGAGCAAAAAGATAAGAGTTGTTTGCTTTTCCACATGTATGTACGCATGTACCTGACTGTAGGTAAACAGGCTTGAGGCACTCAAGCCTAGATTTCTCAAGAGGTCAGTAATGTCAGAGCATGATTGCAATCAGATTGCAGCCATGGCTGCGGGCTTTGTAAGAGCCGTGCAGATACAAAATCAAAAAGAGGCTATAGTGTTTTCTAGGACAAGGACATTCTGTCTGGCACTGCGTCACGTTGGCCAAATTCAGGTCTGACACACACTATTGCACACACATCTGCCTGCTCAAGAAACATGGATCTGCCATGCTTCACTAAGCCCACATGGCCCTTTGGGGTATTGCAGTCAGGTGATCAACAGACAATGACATCATACAAGGGCTTTTTGTGTGTGGTAGCCAAGAAATGTGTCCGTGTGTGCGTGTATGTGTGTCCTCCTTTATCTTGTCCCCTCTAATCCTCCTCTCTCTCGGCTCCAACTGGGTCCCTCCAGACACATGACAGTTTCCAAGGAGCTTGGTGGTTTGGGGGAAATGTGGGGATGATTGCATGAATGTATGAATAAATGAGACTATGACTTGTAAGGTAGGCGCTTCGCCTGTTAGGACTCAAGTGGATATGTTTTATTAAACAGCCATCATCTAGGAGACTGCACGTGAATTAGTTAACCGCAGAGTTAAAACCTGCTGATGAACAAAGCCAAAGACAAGAAGTTATACAGCAAACAGGAAAATATCTTTGTTTCAAAAGCGGCGAAGTCAAGTTAGACAAAACAGGGATTGCTAACCTGTAAGACCTCTGCAGTTAAGAACAAGGACTAATAGAATTCCTTGGTTGTGTAATTGTGAAACTATGTTATAATGTTACAAATTGTGAGTGCAAGACAATCCGATTTGAGCGTGACTGTTGGTAGAGTGTATTGACTCGTGACCAAAAGCTCAGTGGTTCAAATCCCAGCTCTAGCATTCGCCTGTGATTAAAGTGTCACTGGCAAGACACTGAACCGCAAAATTGATCTCCCAAGGCTAGATACTGCCTTGCATGGCAGCAGCCACTCATTGGTGGATGAATTGGTGAATGAGAGTCATTCCAAACCAATTTGATGGTTTCTTGGTGTCCTCAAAAAGCATTGAGCTTTTGGCCTAGTTAACGGAACATTTTGAAATAAAATGCCAGAAATCCAGGTCATATTGCCCGAAAGTCAGCTGGGATAGGTTCCAGCACCCCACATGACCCTTGTGAGGATAAAGTGGTTCAGAAAATGAATGAATGAATGCCAGAAATCCAAAATGGAGGATGGAGCTGATCCATTTTGGAATTTTCTTTTCCTACCCTCTGAAGAAAAGTAGGTTTTTGCAAAATCAACACAAATATTACAATTACTGGTGTTACAATTCCTTAACACTGGCAAAATTGGTAGTTTGGCCAAAATCTTATAAAATAAAATGAATTAAATGTCAAATACATTTTGGGCATTCATTTTATGTAATCGAAGTCTACCTTTTGTGGGTATTTTGATTGAAATATTTATGATAAAAGAGACAAACAGTATGAAGAGAAGAATATCCACCAAAAATATTGTAATATGACTGAAAAGATTAAGTTCTGCCCGTGTTTTAGTGGTCTAGTATTTAAAGATTATTTCACATTCAAATTTATCTTGTCTTAAAAAGGTTGTCTAATGTGGTCAATAATTTCTATTGTTTATGTCTGAATTGTGTTTGCATGTTCTCCCTGGGCTTGCATGGATTTTCTTGGGTGCTCCGGTTTCCTCCCATATCTCAAAAACATGCTTGGTAGAACAGTTGAACACTAAATTGCCCCTAGGTATGAGTGTGAGCGTGAATGGTTGTCCGTCTCCTTGTGCCCTGTGATTGGCTATTTAGGGTGTCTACCTTCTGGTGCCTGTACTTACTTAGGTTCCAGCACCCCCTCTGACTGTTGTGAGGATAAGCAGTACATAAAATGAAAAAAGTTAAAAGAAAATATTTAGAAAAAACAGCTCCATGTCACCTGAACCTTTTTTCCAGCCAAGCAGAATATTAAAAAAAAATACATCCAATGGTGTAGCAAGCCATGTGTTATAGTCCTGCATTGCAAGCTGAGTCCATCAGGATGGATAGCATCTCTTATTGACACCACAGCCTTGGCATTGACCAGATTTTGATTGACAGGCCCGTAAGCCTCTACTTCCACCTGTCCCACTCACATGGAAAGCAAGGAAGCCAATGAAGCGGGTCTAAATTTAAACTTCAGAAAGGACAGTGCAATACAGTAAAAGGCTTCCTGTCTCATTTCCCAGACCTACAAAGCGCCTTTAATCACAAGTGTAGAATTCGATAAGACTGTCAACGAGCGGGTGGTAAACAGAAGTCTCATTGGTTGATACTCGAGCACAACTACTATGTCTGTCTAAGGACAATAATGAGCTCATGTGTGTTGGCTGAGGAGTCACCGTTGGTCCTAATGTATTCCTGATGACCCATTAACTTTGACTCATTAGAAAATAATTTAGCTACTGATTAGTAATGAAGGTCAACTTTAATATGATGAATTTATCTTGCTTTAGACTTCAATTCTTACTGTTTACATTCATTTCAAACTGTAAATTGTTTAACAATTATGGAGAGCACTCAAGTAAACAAATGTTAATGTCCTGACTATATTGACAATAACATTTATGCATCATTTATACTGCTTATCCTCTGCAAAGATCCATTACAAGATAGTATCAGCAATTTAGAATCACTGAGAAAACAATACTTACTTTGCTTTGGGTTGCGAGTGTTATTTATTTATTTTACAAAACCAAATATATATTCAATATTGCAATAGGGTGCACTAAATAGTATGGAATGGTGGTACCCAACCACCGGTCTGTGAACCACCTGGTGTCAGCGTAATAAATATCAAGGTTTTCAATATTCTAATAATAATAATAACAAATAATTGCTATTATGTTTGGGACTTTTTTTTTCTGTCATGGATGTTGTTCGTGAATCGACCCCACCCCCACACAATTTTGTCTTAAGTTGTCGCCCTTCCCATTAGTCGGTCTGCGAGAAAATACAGTTTTACCGGTTCGCGGTTAGAAAAAGGTTGGGGACCGCTGGTGTATGGGGTAGTATGGTAAGGCCAACCAGGAGTAGCGGGCATGAAGATGCTGAGGGTTTTCTTTCGAGTGACCAGGATGTGTAGGATTAGAAATGTGACAATAAGACGGACAGTGAAGGTTAGACATTTTGGAGACAAGGTCAAATGAATCAGATTTCAATGGTTTGGAGAAGTCCAGAGAAGAAATACGGACTATATCGATGAAAGGATGTTGAGAGTGGTCGAATTAGGAGAAAATACATGGATGTACTAATGGAGGACATAATTGTGGCTGGTGTAGGGGAGGATAATGTAAAGGACAGGGTGAAGTTGTAAAAGTAAAAAGATTTTCGTAGTGTAGTGTAGTAGTAATAGTAGGTGTACTAAATAGACTTATATTCAAAGCGCGCACATTTGACTACTGGACACTGGGGTAGTAGAAATTTTCGTAGGATTCGTATTAAACAGCTAATGACTCGGTTTAAAGAATTAGGAGAATCTAGGCCGATTTGATTCCTGTGATGGGAAATCACAAGGAGTTTATGGGAATGTAATGTTTTTGAAAATTCCATGATTTGTAGTTGGGCTTATACATCAATTAATAAACATTTGAAAGGTTCCTAAAGAATGGCTAGTTTGAAGTGAAAGAAGTTAAAAGCCAAGTTAAGGAGTTCATTGAACTCATCTCAAGGTGCTGCTGCTGACAAACAATTGCAGCAACATACCGATAAGATATGGCGAGTTGGATGTATATTAACGTTTAGTACGAAAGAAAACAGTGATCCACTTCAGTTCAAAATACAAAAGGAGACAATTTTTATGTGCATATAAGCAGGAGAAAACGTAACTTCTAACGCAACTCAGCCACATGCCAATTGAGTACAAGGTAAAAAAAAGACAAACACAAAAAAAGTTTCTTTTTTTTTAAACATGAGATGTTCTAAGATAATACTGGCTGCCTTCTGTTTCCCCTTCTGCATTCAACATGTGCCACCGTGCTTTTTCACATTTGTAGAAATTGTTGAAAATCATTGAAGTGGAATGTTTAACGGCCTTGGTTTGAATGAATAGTTGGAATTGATTGAAGACGTTAGATGAAAAGTTACGAATGACGTCAATGAACCACAAAAATATCTGTTAATGTTGATGCCAAGGACGCAAACTTCACTGCAACTCTGTGCGTGAGAGAGAGCTAAAAAGTTTCCACATTTCCACTAAAGCCCAAAACAAATGATGAATTTATACAAGAATATGTTGCATGTTTGACCCAGAATTTTTGTGTGTGGCGAATCAAGAGCTCTCTCCTCCGCAAATCACTTTTTCCAAACCGTCTTATGTAACAAAATAAATTGATACTACATTAAAATAGCTTATGAGACTAAATGATATACTGTGAAGCTCCAACTACCTGCAGATATATTGCTTTCAAGGACAACATACCTGTGACCAACTCCCTTATTTCAACATCGCCCGTTTTCCTTAGAAGACGGACCAGCGCAGGAATCCCTCCGCAGTTCTTCAGGGCCACTTTATTTTCATCGTTGGCCTTGCCATACACCAGGTTCCTTAAGGCTCCACAGGCACTGCGGTGAACTTCGGCCATCCTGTGGTCCAGCAGGTCCACCAGCAGCTGGATGCCCCCTTGTCTGCGGATCTAAGCCACAAGCACAAGACAATGATGCTGTATTTGTACTTTTATTTTGTATAGGAAAAGCCAAAGTACTGATATTTTCCCGTGACCGGACGATTCGCCGAAAGATGTTTCGCCTACGGACGTTTCGACGACTGACAGTTTCGGCGAAACAGGATTCGCGCGCTCGCCCCGCCCCCAGATCGTGTGTGTATATGTTTTTCAACCTTGGCACAAAAAAACAACATAAATGAGAAACATCCCCACTTTTATCTGTTTAATAAAATAATAAATTAAACACTATTTTTTTTCGGCGAAATGTCCATTCGGCAAAACGTCTGTCGGCGAAACGTCCGTCGGCGAAGCGTCCGTCGGCGAAGCGTCCGTCGTCGAAATGTCGTAGTAGTATTTGGACAAAGGACACAAAATGGGTCCCTGGTGTTTTCACAAGTATGTACAGTGGGTTCAATGACACTCAAGGTGAATAAATAAAAATAAAAATACACTTAAAAATAAAATGAGAAAACAATGTATGGTGCACGAATCAAATAGCCCACCAAAACATTGTTTTTTTTGTGTACGCTAAAACATTGTTTTTTTTGTGTACGCTTTGATTTTATTTGATGCCTTTTTTTAATGTCAGACCGCACTTAGACGGTGTTTCTGATCTATTATTTTACATCATTTCTTATTCGCAAATCTGTATATAATGTATACAAAAATGCCACTAATATTCATTGTTATCTTTTAGTTTATACCAACTACCTATCAATAATGAAGGCTGGGGGTTGCATACTAAGACACAGTCAAGTCATTTTGCCGTATTTACCCTAAAGCAGGCTTATTATAACAAAGCAGTAGTAAAAATGATAAGTGTAGTTAGACACTTTTACTTGTTTAGCTGATGATAAAAACAGATGACCCAATTAAAGGTAAAATGTTTATAAATACATATAGGTCTATTAAATATGTTACTGTTTCATGCTTTTCAGAGGTGAACCTCAGCCATAGACATTAATGTCTTGCCTCCCTTCCCGCCTGCCTGCATGGGGCTTTACAGCTTGCCACTCTGAGGATCTTTTATTTTTTTTACATGCCAGAGGGAGTGATTAAATGTGGGTGTAGTCCTGATCAGAACAAACTGGCTGCTGAGATCAACGTGCCGCAGAAAAGAATAACAGCAGCAAAAGTCTGACAAATATCGGCTATAATAAAATAATTACTGGAATATTGCAACAGTCAGATCATTTTATTTCATATACAGTACCTCCATTTTAAGAGTGATTATTACACATAAAATATTTTCAGCAGTTCAAAACATATGTCCAACTTCTGACCATGCATTGAAAAAAATTATGTATACAGGATATAGGAAGTGTATTTATTTACGTTTTGGGAGATTTCGTTTGACATTTTGTAACTTGTATTTTACTTTTTTTTTTTTTTTTTTTTTAAATCATCGAGGCCTTGCATAACCTAAGTATAACTTACCATTTGTATGTAGATGTACCACTGTAGTTTTTACTATATAATAAACAATACAAAAATACTTTTAGCGTAAGCAGGGGCTTAATGGGTTCATTTGTGTAGTAGAATAATTGAACATTATGCCTTTTGTTGATGGCAAAAGGTTCTGAGACAGGTATATTTAAAAGACGGCAAATGGAAAATTATTGGAAGCGGAGTTTGGTAGAATACAGAATCAAATTTAGACTCAATATTCCTTGTGCAACCCTGTACAATTGAGCATATAAAACATATTAATCTCAATGTTTTACAAACGGCGTAATGGCCTCAACCCGAATATTGGCTGCATGTAAATGTAGCTGGTGGTAATGGAAAAACGTCGCCGTTTACCTACAACCAATACAATAAGCAATTTGCTGATGCTTAGATTTACAGACCGAGCAATGCTAAAAATAAGAAATAAATAAATCAACAAAAAAGATGTAAGATAACTAACTTTGGAAACAATCATTCATTTTCTATATGGCTTATCCTCACAAGGGTCCAGGGTGGTGCTGGAGCCTATCCCAGCTGACTTCGGGCACAAGGCGGGAGACACCCTGAATTGGTCGCGAGATAACCGCAGGGAACGAGATGGACAACCATTCACGCTCATACATAGGGGTAATTTAGAGTGTTCAAGTAACCTAGCATGCATGTGAGTAAATCCTGGCGACTGTAAGATAACGAACGACAACGAACTGGAGAGCTTAGAGCCGCTGCGTCAGTGCGCGCCGCCATCAAACAAGAATGTTTTTGGAATGTAGGAGGAAACCGGAGCACCCAGAAAAAAGCCATGCAAGCCCAGGAAGAACTTGCAAACTCCACACAGGAGGACCGAGCTGGGTCCGTACCCAGGACCCCAGAACTGTGAGGGCAACTCGCTAACCACTCATTCGCTGGAAACATTGAAGTGAAAAAAGAAACAGTCAAAAGGCGAGAAGGAAGCCAAAAAGAAAAAAAAAAGAAGCGAATGAGGGTGAGATGGAGGGCAAGGAAAGGACAGAGGTGTTTGATGACACAGCACAAGTCTATTGAGTAAAATGACTTCGCTTATCTATTCAATTAAAATGGATTAAGGGTTGCCGTGAATGGCAAACTAACCTTGTTTTATTGACCATACCATTTCCTCACTGTCCGCCTTTAGACCCTACAATCGCTAGCTTTGTTTGTTCCTTCCTTTTGTCCAAATACATCACCCTTGCAAGGCAAGTTTTTAATAGCTAATCTCATATTCTATGGAAGACACACTGCTATGACTTTTTCACAGCCTTTCAGATACCTACACACCTTTCCAAGACCACTGTGCTTTTCTTCCTTATTCCATGCAAGGGATCTTAGAAACAGGGCTTGATTTGTCTTTTTGTCTCCTGCTGTTACGCAGCAGCCACAACTATCCATAACCCATAATGGCGGCATTGCCGTAGCAACATTTAGCAGTGGTGACAGCTTGGATTGTGGGACTTGAAGGTGCCAGAGGCATGAAAAAAAAAATCACAGTGAGATACACAAGATACACAGGTGACACTTCTTAGTGTGTTAGTGGCCGTGAGTCACCACATATGGAACGTCAGCACAAATCACCGGCAAAGCTACTGTTCACCAAATTGAATGTGACTGAAGAGGTGTCACACAGCTTCAAAGCCATCACACATGCACACAAGCGGGACTCTTGAGCATGGTTTTGAATTTCGTCCCACAATTTTAGAACCTTTCAACCTTTGTCTAATTGAGTTTGTGGCCTCAGGCAGTAATTTCCCTATGGCCGCCTTACCAAAAATGGGCCATCATTAGCTATCTAAAATTCATACTGAAGCAGAGACCATAACGAACAGTTCACTTCAAGTGAAAATCTAGAGATTAAACAACCCAAAAACAAGGCGAGACAAATCTTTACAGAGAAAGCCGATTATACATTTTAAGTGTTACATTTGCATGTACATTGGTACCTCTACTTACAAATACTTCTACATATGACATTTTCAGGTTATGAAACCCTTTATGAAAAGTATCCTGTTTGATAATCTCCTTACTCTCTCCCAACAACACTCCTTTTTTTAAATTTTGTTTTTAATTTTTCGAGTGTGGTTAAATAAATGTTCTTTATTTAATATTACTGGTGTGAATGTAATGAAGCTGTTATGTCATGTTATCCATCCTTGACTGATATTGCAAGTTCTGTTTAATGCAGTTTTTTAATTTATAATTTGATGTTGCTTTGATTTATGTTTATGTGCAAATATTTGTGTGCTTTGTCTGTTGCCTAACGCTATCTTGAATAGAAAATGTTTTGAATGCTTGTTATTCATTTTAATAAAGTAATACATATTTTTCTTAACATTTTCTCGCACTTGTGTCATATGCTTCATATAAAATTGAGACATTCTTTTTAGGCTTTAGATGGCATTGTGGAATGAATTAGAGAATTTACATATAAAATACTGCTCTATTTACGAAAAATTCAAGTTATGAACCAAGTTCCTGAATTAATAATTTTGTAAGTAGATGTACCATTGGTTTAAAATAATAATAATAATTTATTAATTAGTAGTTTTTTGTTATTTGCTTTTCATTGCAGGGTCACTGTACTTATTAGTAGTGTTTTTGAAAACTAATGTCGAAATACATTGACTTCTGATAGCACAAAATCTTCAAATAATTATAGATTTTGGTTTATTTTGTACAGTCACACTGATATAATAAACTGCAATGAAATGTCTAAGGGAGGTTCATTTGACAGCTATTTTGTCTAGTGACAGTAAAGGGATGATTTAATACTCACTAGTTTAAAAATGAGATGTACCGGTACAATGCAGAGACAAATCATTGTCTTAAAAATTCAAAAATCAATATTCCAAAACCCAGTCAAAATGAATAAAATAAACATGTATAGTTCTTGAAGGCACACCTTTTGTTATGACTTCATAGGTAATAAGGGCGTCATGTAATTTGCTGATTATTTGCATATTCATAACATGGCAGCATTAAATTTTAAAAAAGGCAAGAGAGAAAATATTTTACATGAGCAATAATTGAAAAATTTGCTTTATACCGTATTATTATTCTAATTGTAGTTTGCAGTGGGTACGGTTTGGATGCAATGCCCACACCTAGGTAACCTAGATTCCTTCAGTACAAGGAGTTATTCCTTTTCCAAGTGCCTTTTTAGACTAACCGCTTGTACTGCTGAGTTTTCATGAAGCTGCTTTGGGATCAAGCACTCATTTCATTGCAAGCGACTGTGCAGAATTAATCCTAAATCCTTTGGAATGGGCTGCATCACTATCTGGGCCCTCTAATGCATTCCACGCAACGATGATGTAATTAAAACAAGTCATTGCCATTTTGAATGGGTAAAACTTCATTATCGTATCTCTGTAAAATCTTATTCAATTTTAAGATAAGCAAGCAGCAGAAGTATTATAATTTTATTTCTTAATTACTAAAGATTTGAGAGCAGTTTTGATAAACATTCAAAAATCACATTTAATCTATTCTAATTGTTCATATCTTTTTATATGTTACACACACACTTGTAGTTATTTGTAAAACTAGTGCAGAACGATAAGGTGTACATAAATACGCATACAAAAGATTTTAATATTCCACTTCTTTAATAGGAAAAGCCAATTTAATTTAGCTTATGTTTCTCCTAGATTTAATAATGGCTGATGATTGTTGCTGCACTCTAGACCTTGAATGACTGGCAAGTATGCTTCCATTATCCTCACTCTTGGATGCTTTCACTTAGAAATGCTAATTACATAAATTATAGAAGAAATTAAACACTTTGGGTTTTTAGAGGGCCACAAAAGTTGAGTAGAATGACGAATGATGCGTCCGTTTTGAATACGGCTGCATTTTTCTATTTGATTCAGTGTGTGGGTGAATAGATCGCTTTGTAGAAATTACAGGTATCCCGTCTTCATACTTAATTGTAAACATTAGCTAAAGGTTTTCAGGTTTATCATGCGAGTGGGTGCTCCAATACACTTGCGCAGAAATGGTTACTGCATCATTTTTTGAACAGATGAACATCATGAGCAAAGTATGAATATGGAAATGGCATCAGTACTGTTGACATGCATTTTTTTAATGCAATTGTCGCTTCATTCATGAATATGGTTTATTTATAGCGACAAGTGTTCGAGTTATCAATAAGATAAAAACTAATCATTAGAAAGGATGATGCTAAAGAGTTGCATTCATTATCCAAAACAAATTATGGTTCATATGCCACACTTGTAAAAGCTCTACATTGCAAAGCTATGCTAAGCAACCAAATCCATTCATTTGACAAGGACATTTTTTATATAAAATACAAGCACTTACTTCAGCTTTGATCTTATTGTCTCCAAAGCAGAGGTGTTGAAGGTATGCTGCAGCATTGGACTGTACAGATGGGAACTGATGTTGTAGCATCTGGATGACTTCTGGCAGCTCCGGATCTCTCCAGCCAAATTCCCTAAAAATACAAGGTCAAATTGATACATTTTGATTCTATGGGTGAAGGAAGCCCTTTGCTGAAAAAAACAAAAAACACACACTTTTGTGGTGAATGTAGTCAACATTGATAAAATAAAAGCATTCTGGTCAGGAGGAAGACACAATTTAAATCAGAGAGTTTGACAAGATTGGAAACAGAAGTGCAATATGAATAATGCAAATTTTACACATAAATCCCAATTTGCCAAAACACTGTTTTCACTAATCACAGTAAAGTTTAGAAGTGGCCTGACTGAATTTTTTTTAAGAATAAGAATGTGGAAATATATTTTTCCTCAGTCAATGAATGACTCAAGCATTGACTTTTCAAAAACATAGCCTTTATTCCTCAGTAATGTCCTGCTGAATGAAAAAAAATATAATAAATGTGTAAGAGGTGTGGGTGGGCATTTTCTTAAATAACTACCCAGTAAGTAAGTGACTTTCAAGGAAACTCCTAACACCCAGTGCGATGCGACAAAAAGCCTTAGTTGAAATTTTGCGACCTGCATTGATTTTGTGCTACGAGCATTGATTTTGCAGTTACCGCCTTCATGCTGTCTCTTGTGTGCAAAAATAGCTTTTCCTATAATCCCCATCAAGATAGTTTGGTTTATTTTGCCCCTTACCTCTATAGCCCAGACATGAAAATAGGATAAATACAGAGAAATTGAGCAGCCCGAGGAGTTGGAAATGGCCTTGGCTTCCATGCTGGGTCTCTGCTGGCTCAAGAGCATGCAGTGGGGGAAGCATCTTTGGAAAGCAGAGTAAACATGGCTCTCGAAGATAAAGTGAGCTCTTGCCTGGACGGGTCTTTATCCGCCAAATGATAAGTGTTCATTCAGCTGGAAAGCATGGCTGATGGAGGAAGGTAAAGGGGCGATAGGACGACTGAAGTAGTGGAGGGGGGCATTCCCAGGGTATTTAGGAAGAAAGACCCTCAAACAACACTAAATCACATCGGCAGATAGCATCAGGACAGTTTATTTATGTGTGGCAAGTTTTGATTAAGCCTTGGTGATGTGGATACACATAGCATGACTTGTTTCCAAATCATGTGCCAGTGTGTATGTGTATGTGTATGTAATCCACCCCTTCCAACCTCAGATCTCTGTCAGCGAATGTAATAGAAAGCAGTGAGATCTGCTGATAAGATAAGCATCATGGCTCACTATTAATTAAAAAGCCCTGGTAGGGAGAGCGAGACACAAATAATAGGAGGAAAGAAGAGGGCCGATAGGCGTTACGTTGAAACCCCACAGGGGCAAGAGACAATTCTTACAGTTGATGGAGATTGAAAATTTAAGAAAATATATCTTTTAAGAAAGGATAAAGAGGTAAACAGTCTTCAGACAGGAAGCCAGTCAACACTAATGCTAATGAGCAGTACAAACCTGTTAGACACACTCCTGGGCGTAGAGCCAGTGACGTGAAACAGCGGGATGCAAACACGCAAACACAAAAGGGGCGACAAGAGTAGTGCCAGAAAAACCACAAGGTTCATACTAAATATGTATTAAGGCAACGTATTCTCTCCAGATTTTCAAGCTTCAGCGCACACTAAATATGGTAGATGTATAATTAAATAGCGTAATTATTTGATAAATACATTTTCTATTAGGTAGAGCCACAAGTTATGTGGATCTGAATTTGAAACTTGGCTTACACAAATGTCTGTGTGAGGTTTCTCAGTCACCGGGTGTTTGCGTAAACAGAAAAGGCGCTTAGAGATGTGAATAAGACTCAATTGTTGCTTGTACGCGTGATTGGCCAGTTCATCTATGGCTGTGACCCTAAAAACAAATGGCTGGATGTTTGCCTCAATAATTGACTCCTGGACGTTAAACTGCCTGAACTTTTCACATAGTCAAACATATTGATGAACAATATGGATGGAAATTAACAACAGTAATGTTGTCTTCATGCATATTTGTATTTTTTTATGTTGATACACAAGAATGTGAAAAAGGGGTGTGGTCTGTTGGGGATGCGGGAGCACGGAGAGGGACAGGAACAGGCTGAATAAGCTGGTCAGGAGGGCCAGCTCTGTTCTGGGCTGTCCTTTGGACTCTGTGGAGAAAGTGGGAGAGCGGAGGACGCTGACCAGGATGATGTCCATCATGGACAGCACCTCCCACCCCCTGCATGAGCCTGTGGGGTCCCTCCAAAGCTCTTTTAGCAATAGACTGGGGCAGCCTCATTGCAGGAAGGAGCGCTTCCGTAGATCCTTCCTCCCATCAGCTGTCAGGCTCTTTAACAAAAAAATGGCTGAGTGTTAAGACCTACCGTATGCATGCATGTACATTTATGTGTATGTGTATATGTATGTGTGTATGTGTATGTGTATGTGTATGTGTATGTGTATGTGTATGTGTATGTGTATGTGTATGTGTATGTGTATGCGTATGCGTATGTGTATGTGTATGTGTATGTGTATATGTATGTGTATGTGTGTCTGTATATATATATTTCAGCAACACGCTTATTTATTTATATATTTATTCGTGTATTTATTTATTAACTTACTTATTACCTATCTATTTATGTCTAAAATGCCTTTCCTATTTCTGCATCCTCACCCTCTTGCTACTGTGACAACGAAATTTCCCGAATACGGGATGAATAAAGTTATCCAATCCAATCCAAATCTCAAGAAAAAAAAGAATAGAAATAAGAGATTCAGATGTTAAGTATTGGGACTATTAATAGGCACCTGCGGGCCTCAATTGGCCCCTGAGCCGCAAGTTTGCAATATCGGCTGCAGGATACGCTAATAAAATCGTCTAATCATCTTCTAATTACTGTGGGTGGACTCTGCAGGACTGCATGTTAGCAATTCTGCAATACTGTAATTTACTCTGTCCTTCTTGCCCTCACAGTACAAATCACATCAATCATTAAAGCCCGCAACACATTAGAAGAGACAGGTCCCGACAGGAAGTTTGTCTCGCTGGCTTTAATCTGATTGGACAAGCCCTGTCATTTCTGTTAACTGATTGGACGACAGGAAAGCATTGGGCATACCAAAGCAGATGCTAATTAGGGCCTGCACATCCATGCTGAGGGTACTAAAATAGAGGGAAGAAACAAGGTGGTCAATAGGGGGATGAGAAATTATTAAGAGATATTGAGGGAAGTAAACTGAGAGCAAGTGCCAAAAACAGTTTAGGTAATTCATTGCCTTGGTGATGAAAGCCTGCATGTTACTCAGGAGAAACTAAATAACAGTTTGACTTTGACAAAGGAGCCTAGCAGAGCATTTTTTGAAGTATTGGCTAGTAAATCACTCTGACCGTCAAACATAAACCGCTCCACTTCCTTTCTTTTGACTCAGATCTTCTAACAAAATTTACCCACGACATTACTCATACACACAATGACACGTCTACTTGCGGGGCTCAATAAAAAAAAATCCATATTTTTCAAGGCTAAGATTTCACCATTTCAGTTAGAAATACGATATATTTCTGTAATTTCATTCTTTCAGTATATACAGTGGTACTTCGACATACGAGTGGCCCGACATACGAGCAATTCGAGATTCAAGTAAAATTTCGGGCAAATATTTATTTTGAGATACGAGACAAATTTTGAATTACGAGCGTACAGCGGACGCGAGAGGCTGCTCATAAGAATATCGTGCGCACTGTCTCTCTCCCCGCAACTCCCTCGTGTAATGTCTCTACGAGCACTGGGCGGAGCGTTCCATTTTTTCAGTGTTTTTTTCTCGTTAGTCAGTGCGAATGGCGTATATACTTTTTCTTGTTGACAAGTGGTCTTGCGTTATCCTATTGTGAGGACATTTGTGTGTATCATTTTCGGAATATTTTGAAGTGAATACAAAAGCAAACAACACTCGATAGGTTGCATCTGAAAGTCAGGGTGGAGGCGGGGCAAATAGAGCCAACCCGCCCGGGGGAAGAAAGGTATCAAAATTTAAAACAAAATTAGAATTAAGTTTAGCGTAAGGTTAGATTAAACTTATTTTTTTAGTGTGTCTGCATCGTAACCTGAGTTCATTTAAATTTGTGTATGTTATGTTACGAGCGCGTTGCTGTGCAAAAAGTCTCGGCCCTCGCCCAACCTCGTCCCCCTCTCGCTCCCCCCTCTTTACACCCTCCCCCCCTCTCTCCCCTTTACAAAATCCGTCTAATTTTAGTACTATTAAACACATTTTAGCACTATTAAACCACTAGTTATTTGTTACTTTGTTAATAGATGGCGAATTAGAACAAACAAAATGTTTTTCCAATCCAATATCCTGTTTTGGGTGTTTTTTCAGAGGGTTGGAACGAATTAATTTGTTTTTAGTTCATTTCTATGGGAAACATTCATTTGAGTTACGAGTAAATCGACATACCAGCTCAGTCCCGGAACCAATTAAGCTCGTATCTCGAGGTACCACTGTACATTGACAAAAATATGTAGGATGATCATTCTTTAAGTATCACTTGCTTTTTGTCAGCCGTTATTTCTCATCGGATTGTGCGGTTTGAATACATTTATTAGAGGTGATTTAATTTGGCATAAAAAAGTTGCAGCATTTCCTTAGACCAAAAAATATAAAAGCTAGTACAAAAATAACCCAGGAAAATAAACAGATATTATTTTGTGAATTCTGCCTTATGTTGACATGTCTCTTTGATACACAAAACCCCTAAGGGGATTCATTTCGTCTGTGAGGTGCCACCAGGTTAAGGATTTGCTGAACATTCAAAATAAATAAATAAATACATCCCATGAAAAGGGAAGAAATATATTTAGATGCATGAATACAGGTGTGTGTCTTTACTTATACCATTGTATGTAAAAATATTTGAATATTGATAGACAAAAGCTACAAAATTCTGCATGTTGTTTGAATACGACTCAAACTTTAAGAAACATTATTTTCTATGACTTTCAAATTTTCAGGTTTGCAAGAAAATGTGTTGGAAATGTCAAGACTGTCCTTCTTAAAATGTCTTAGTTGGTCCATTCTGCTTCTTTTGAATATTTCTTTTACTGGATTGGATTTGAAAGGTCATCTTTAGACTCTCTGCTCTGATTGGCCATGTGGGGCAGTTATACATGTATAAGGAAGTAGAGTGTGATGTCACTCTATCAACGATTTAAAATCGAACTAAAAAAAAGTTTGCAAATACATCACACAGCACAAAGATGAGAAATTTCAACCATGTCATGCTAACTTGTTGACATAGCTTATGCAGAAAACAGTGCCACAAGGTCACCTTAAAGCAAAAACAACAACTGAAAATATTGATTCTTTAATCTTAAGGTTATTAAACATCGGCGAGAAGAAAAAGAGTTGACAAAAGTCATATCTTCTGTGTATTAGCTTTTTAATAAGTTCTGGGGACATTGAGCAAATAGTAATCTTCTCCTGCCTCAATGAAAAGATTCATTTGAATTAAGTATGGCACACAAGCGAACTAAAACATGTTCCTTCTTTATATCACTCTTTTTTGGAGAGAGCCAAATGCAAGTAAGTCAATCCAAGAAACCCACTCTTGTTCGAAATTGAAAAAGAGGAGTGAGAAAGAGAAGAATGAAGAGAAGGCCATGGATGAGATCGGGGGATTTGATGAAGAGAGATGAAGTACATAATACCTCTTTTTCTAAGCTCATCTCGAGAAGACTAGAGAGCCAGATGCGACTTTTTCTCTTTTTCTATCTATCCATACAATTGCCAGGACATACCAGCATCCCCGTTCCACACAACAGATCAGATGGGTTGGGGAAAAAAAGACAAAGACATGAAAAAAAATCAATAGGCTTTCTCCAAGGCTCTTCCGGTCTGGGATGGATGGCTAGGGAGCGCGAATAAAAGCCAACAAGGAGTGTAAGTGACAAGAAAATAAGGTGTGGAATGAAACTGGCTTGCACATATTGATGTTACGGGTGTTGGTGAGAGAGAAAGCCATGAAATCTATGACAGAAATTAAACACTAGAAGGAAAATACGCAAATAAATTAGGCGTGATGTTGGAACAGCTTCAATACTTTGACAATCTTGCCATAATTTTAGCATGGAGCAAAAATATGCCAGTGCAACAGTGCAAATTGGTACAATGACTTAGTTTCCTTTAAAAAAAATCGGGTTGAAATAAAATATAAGCTCTAGCACCCTCTGATGAGGAAAAGTGGTTCAGAAAATGAATGAATGAACGAATGTTTCATTAACATTATTTAACGTTATTTCAGTTTCAGTGCTTATTTTAAGGAGGATCATAGCATTTTTAATGCTTACAATCATATCAACAAATATTTTTCCATGGAAATAAACTGACTTTTAAACAAAAATAAAAATACTCATTATTTTTCATATTCATTCTGTATTTGAAAATCACCTATATGTGCTATTTGGAGATATCTGGAACCCATTGAGATAATGCATTTGTCAGCTATTTAAAACTCAATTTTAAAAATTTCTAACATATATCTCTGGAAAGTCTAGTAACCTCTGGGTGTAATATCTGATTTAGTTTCTCATTACATTTTAGATCCAGCAGAAGGATTATTGCAATGTATAATAATAGAATCGCTGTATTCATATATTTTATCAATCCAAGTGTCTTAAGTGAGTGTGAGTTATGTGTGTAATGCTCTGGATGGGAAGGTTTCGCATACTGCACAGAATCAGGAATTAAGATGACATATTTTGTTGTTAGGAACTTGACATGCATATATTTTACACAGAGTCATTCATACACAATTAGGAAACACACATTCGCACACACATGCCCCTTCACATGGCGATTATCCTACATTTGCTGAGCAGAAATTTTCAGCTCATTGTCACAATTCCCCTTTGGTACAGTACAATTACTGAATGTTTACGCAGCAAAAAATCTAGTGAAACATACACCTCAGTCTATTCATTAGTTTAAAATGACCTAGACCAGGGGTTCTTAATCTTTCTAGATTTTTCCTGTGCGAAGTTGCCTGTGGCCAATCGAAATGTGTTGACGTTGATGTTTTACATTCAATTACTAAAACAAATGAATAAATGAATGAATACTATTAAGATGGTGTCTGCAGGCAAATATGAATTCATGAATATAGGAAGGTATTGTTGTAAAACAATAAATGTGGATTGCATATTGGCAAGCAAACAATCGACAAACTTTTTTAAAGCTTAATAATAATAATTATTCAACTTCAAAATATGAACATTCAATGGGGAAAATGAGACAGAATAGATTTGATAATTCAACAAAAAGAGTAGGTATGGTCAATGGTGGTTTTGGCCTCCATTCATAACAAAACGCTTTCTATAAAGTACAACAGCAGTGCAAAATAAGGAATATATAATCCAAAATATACAACCTAATACAAAGAGGGCTTGGTGTACGTCTTGAGAAGAGGTTTGGTATTGCACCCATCATCTTATCTTTTCTATTATGAGCCTCAAAACTACATATATACAATCCAATCAAGCTTCTCGAACATTAATACTCATTTTTTCTCTCTCGCCAAGTGAGACACAACCATGTAACAATCATAATTTGATGTCAGAATGTTATCATGGGATACCGTAGTTCCCCACGGTGTTTTTCCGATTGGAAAAAAAGACAAGAAATGATGAAAATATGGACATAAACCCATGATCCATGCAGCATTGTAATGCCTATTTATGAGGGCAATAAAACCATAAAACTTAAACGGCATGATCTCCCGTTTTACTAGATGTAAGAACTTCAGGTACAAACTCGGAAGAGGCTCCACTTCCACACTGCAAGCACGTGTGTGGCGCAATCACTAAATTATGAAACCTGAAAAATGACATGCGGACAGGTCGCAATAGCCAATTTGGAGTTCAACTGAAGCTTGTGTTATTGATAGACGTAAACAGAGTAGCTAGTGGCTATACTTGTCTACTGTTTGTTAAATGAATCTCAAGGGTCATCCAACACATTGTAAATGAAAAGAGGAGCTCGCCACCAATTAGAATCTAGCTGTTTTAAAAAAAATACTGCTTCTTCTTTGTGTTTTGCTACATTTTGGAAGTAGTGGTGCACCAAATAAACAGACCTGTCCCAGTAATAATACATTTTTGTATGGAGGGAAAAGACTTGTGTGATGTGATGTGTTGGTCACCTCTATTGCATCAAATACCAAAACAGTAATAAGAACAATAACTGGTATTAAAAATCAGGACTTGAGAAATAACTTTGCGTGATTTTAAGCAACAAAAGTATTCAATCATAGTCATTTAAGGCTTTTAGTACATACTGCTAATAAAATTGTTATTAATGGACTTCCACACAGAAAATATCAAAATGCCTTTAAGACTGAGAAGAGCCACTTTAACCACAGAAGTGATCAAATACAAATGAGCAACATATCCAATCCAAATCCTCAACTAGTACACTCAGCCAATCAAAGTGAGAGGGGAAGATTTAGTTCATGGAAGAATGAGAGCAGGCTGGGAAATTAGTACCCATTGTCTTTTGATTTGCAAGCCTAGATGCAATCACCTCAACAAGTAGAGCTCTAGCCTCCGAATGTGAAATAGTAGAGGTGAGCTTGCTCGGCGATGATAATGCTAATGAGGATGTTAACCTGCGCGGGCATGTGTGCGCGTAATCGATAAATTGCAGCTTTATGTCACAGGTGTAATGGAAGTTCTGCTCACTCTGACATTCCACGTACTGCTTGCAACTACAATTATCAACAGATGTTGAGGTCAAATGGGATTTCATTTGTTCATGTCTAAGTGACATCTGGAAGGATGTGAGAAAAAATATTACGAAATCACAAGATAAGAGAATGGATGTTCCGATATTACAAGGGTGTCAGACTCGGGTTGGTTCGCGGGCCGCTTTAACGTCAAGTTGATTTCACGAGGGGCGGACCATTTTAGATATCATATTTAGATTTTTTTATATAAATGGATTAAAAGAACTAGATTAAAAGCTCTGAATATTCATTTTTAATAGATCTAAAACAAAGTTTATTTTAGCTTTTTTAATATATTTTTAGATTTTACAAAATTATTTTTGAACTAAAAACACAGAAAAAAAATGATTAAAAATGACAATTATTGATTTAAAAGGGGGAAATCAGGAAATGTAATATACATCTATACTCTTCATTTTAATTTGATCCTAAAACAGAAAGTCGGCACTCATGATTTACTTTCCCGGGCCACACAAAATGATGTAGCGGGCCAGATTTGGCCCCCGGGCCGCCACTTTGACACATGTGGGATATTATCTATATGATTCCCCTTCCAGGGGTATTATATTAGGCAGAGTTTCCAGTGGTTTATGCTAAATAAAGTAAAATTGGAGAACCTTGAGAAATGTACTTTTACATAATGAACAGGTAGATCTGTTATAGTACTTTGACACAACAGTGTTAACTTGATATCTCTCTGACTGAACAAAAAAGTTAGATGAATAAAATCTGGGCCAAGTCAAAACAAATTAATTCATATGTATGTATGAATTTTTTTGTTTCATAGCACATTACTGTCATAATGGACAGACCAATGCACAAGGGCAACGTAAGGGGACTTTTTTTTTTTGATTAAAAACTGTTTCATTATAAAAGCAGCAGAGTACCAAAATGCCAAAGTACAGTACAGAAGTTCTCAATCCAAAGTAAATTATTCAGAATTAGCAGTTTATAATACGAAAAATACAGGAATTAATATGGATTTTAAACACTTCATGAGCATTACAGTCTTCCATGGATTATCGGTCTGGTTAAATCGGCGGAAGGCTGCTTTTTCGGTGGGCATCGCCGGACCTTGGAACCGGCTTCCGCAGAGTGTGGTTGAGAAGCCGACGGTCGCTCAGTTCAAGAAAGCTCTGAATGACGTGTTGGCCGTGAACCAGTGACAACACCGTGTTTTCTACACACTTCTTTTATCTTCTTTACATGGCCCTTAGCCTTTGTGCATTTCTTTCGCCAATAAATTGAATTGAATTGAATTGAATCATGACTTCACTTATCGCAAATTCACTTCTTCGCGATGTATTCTTTTTTTTAAAGTTAATAAAAATGTGAAAATCCACGCTGAAACTTGCAAGTGTAAGCCACTCCCCTGTCTTCTACTTGCTACTAGGACTCAGCACTGAAGAAAAAAGGTAGTTATAATAGGGGTGACCCTACTTCACGGTACATGGTCGATTGGTCGCCGATCTTTTGGTCGCCCGGAAGGTAAGTGATAATTACCATTTAAATCGTTGCTCAAATTCCCTAAATACAAACGGCGAATTACTATTTAGTCATACTTAATGCCTTATTAATTATTAGGCTAAAGAAAACCTCCAAATTTCCCGGACTTTTATTGTTTTTTGTTGAGAACTTGCCAAGACTCTGACGTCACGTACCTTCCTAAGGGGACAACTTATGTACATACAAACTCTTATACACTCACACGTCGGCTCAGTGAAACTGCTCAGGGCCATTGTTGGCTTTTATTGATGCGTAGACCGTGTTGTTTTACCCTGTTTTGTCGCTGGTCTTTTGGTCGCCCGTTGTCGCGGTCGGGGCGACCAAAAGACCGGCGACCAATCGACTGCATACGCACTTCACGATTTTTCGATTATCGCGGCCATGTCTAGTCTACATTAACCGCAATATTCAAGGGATTACAGTATAGCACTTTTAGCAGCCACTTTTGGGACGACATGGCTAAATGGTAGAGTAGTCGTCACCCAAACTGGAAGTTGGAGATTCGATTTCCATGCCCTGGAGGCCATGTCCGAGTGTCCACGAGCAAGATACTGAAACCCACGTTGCTCCGGATGCTGCTTCATCAATACTTAAATAACGAAGAAATAGTGTCAAAGTGCTTTGAATAGCTTGGGAAGAAAAGCACTATGGAAGTGTAAGCCCATTTACCAGGTTTTTAAAGCGGTTTTACATTAAATAAGTTTATACATCAATCTTGGAACTTGTGGGCTTGTGTATTTTTGAAGGAATAACAAAGGTAAAACACCACCTGTGAAAATGGAAATGCACAAAGGCAAAATCATAGTGTTTAGTTTAACACAAGCCCATACTCGTCAGTGCCCCAGATGCTGGCACAGACATTGACACACATCTTTGTGTTTATGGAGAAAATTGAGCTAACTTGCACCACAAATACAGACGAGCCAATTCCGCATAAATGCGCGGTAAAAGGGGCTATTGTGCTGAATGTTTGAGGGTAAGAGATGTGTTATTGTAATTTAGTGCTCATTTAAAGGCTGGGATTTGAGGTGGTACTGTAAAATTATACTGAATTACTCACTAATTATGGTCACATAGACCAGCCTTAATGTGTGTACAAGGCTGTAATGGAGAGTAATGCAATAATAGCCTGAAGTGTAACATAACTGTTGCACCGTTTTTTTGTCATTAGTGTTGATTTTAATGCTTTTTTTCAGTTTAGTGGTCTCTCATCTGATAACAAGATAGCTCTAAATGGAGACTGCAATACCAAACACTTTGATTTGCGCATGTGATTAGGATACACAAACAATATTTTTTGTCCACAATCCCTTGCAGATGTTTTTATTCATAATTTATGTTACAATGCATCAGTTTTGACTCAACGCTGGTCTCAGTACTGAGTCCTGTGTGAGTCGCCTATGCGCATGTGAAAATAGAAGTGACAGAAACATAACAAAAACTCATGTGGGAGTGCACCTGCTCCACTTATTAGTTTGAACCGAAGCAATAACACAGGATGCTGAATTGGAAACTGCAACATTTTCTAAATGCGCCATACGACAATGACATGGTGAAATTGATATTAGTGATCATGAAATATAGCCTAAGTGCTTGGTTGTGATGAATTTGGAAGATAGAAATAAATGATTTATTTCATGACATGCTCTGGCAATTATGATTACTGAAAAGATTGATGGTGGTCTAGTAATATCTGGCGTGTATCGAAAGACCTCTTAATTGATTCTTATGACTTTGCAGATGGCAGACATACTAGAACTAGAGATGCATGATCCTTTAAGAAAAACAAATTCTTATATTATTTGAATATTGCTACTGTTTGACAGCAAAACTCAAGGGTGTGAAGTTTTATTGGTCAACTCTTTCACAAGGACTAGACAGCATATTTGTCACGAGTCCCAGAATTATTATAATCAGACATAAAGTGATCACTTTCAGAAAGTTTGTTTGATAAAGGATCCAGTATCTGCAAACCAAAGATTAGATCAGTCCTAAAGAAATGATCAACAAAGCAGAATTTCACTGTGACTGATTGTGGCTTTTGACAACATATTTAAATGTAAGCCTAGTTGAAAAAAAAAAACACTTCAACAGTGGATACAAGTTCATTAACACTGACAACCCATCAAAAACGCCATGTTTTCTTTTAAAAAATGATAGCACATTAACATCATTCATTCATTTTCTGAAAAGCTTTATCCTCACAAGGGTCGCGGGGGGCGCTGGAGCCTATCCCAGCTGACTTTGAGCCAGAGGCGGGGCACACCCTGAATCAGTGGCTAGCTGATTACAGGGCACGAGGAGATGGACAACCATTCATCACAATTTAGAGTGTCCAACCAGCCTACCATGCATGTTTTTGGAATGTGGGAGGAAACCAGAGTACCTGGAGAAAATGCAAACTCCACACAGGAGGACTGGCCTGGATTCGAACCCAGAATCCCAGAGCTGTGAGGCTGACGTTAAACCTTCTTGTGCGATAACCGGGGCAAAGATGTTAATGTATTTCACCGCCGCTTTCGAGTCGGAACTTCCTCTTTCTCCATCCCTCTGAATCGAGTGTATCCCAGTTCGTTTTTTAAAATTATCGAACCACCGATGACTCACTTTGAAGGTTTTCGCTAGTGTCTTTTTTAGATTCTTGCTTAGCTTTCAAATCCATGGTGATTCCACTGGCTTATTCGCAGATTATAGACTTGGTCACGCTATATCCAATAGAAAAATGCAACATGTACCGCCCAGTGCTTGTAGATATCTTTAAGCAAGGGAGATTTGGCAAGAAAGACAGAGCAATGCTGTTCTCATAACCAGCCTCTCGCATACTCGGCCACCCGGACGGCCTCGGGATCCATCTAGTATGCTCGTATCTCAAGGCAAAAATTTGCTCTGAATTTTCCTCACATCTCAAATTGATAAGACATTAATAAGGAAATCAGAACAGATTTGGGTCTAAATATTATTCCTGTATGTATATTCACTTTGGAATTCATTTATTCCACAAAAGCACTGATGAAATAGTATTTTAATCAGCATCCCCAAAAACATCAGTTAGTATTTAGAATGCCCAGAACTCAGAACCAGAGGAAAGACTAAGAAAAAAAGACAGGCAGAAACACCCTCATTTGTTCTCATACCAAGGTCAACCAAACATATCCCCACACATCCCCTAAAACTTCACACAAATAGATAGCCCACTTCAAAAAAGGAAAATTAGTACAATGGGAAAATCAGCCAGAACAGGCAGGGGCGATGGCCAAGTCATAACTGCATACACACACACACACACACACGCACACACACCAGCACAAGCACCCCCTTCCCCCACACACGTGCGAACACACACAGCTGTGCTTCAGGGCCAACGTTCTGGCAAAGCATCATTGCCCTCCCCTGGAGGTGTTACCAAATCCCAGCATGCATCTTTCTTGTGGAGTGGAAATTACCCATGGGCCACACTGCAAGGTAAAAGAGTGTGCCCTCTCCTCTATGTCTTTCTTCTTTCCTTTTTTAAAAAATCCCTTCCTCATCATGGAACTGCGACTCACATGCATCTAAGGTTCTATTCTTCCAGACATCCTAAAAAAGGCTTATGCACACCCACCCATCGCACAAAACTGTTCAACCAATTCGTTTTTAAGGGTAGAAGGGAGTGAGGTCATTAAGCCTCAACCATATTAATGGAATTTTTACACATTTCAGCCAGACCTTTTAAAGTGTGTACTGAGTAATAAAGTTTTTACTTCTATTACCTTGTACCTTTTGGCACAGTAGTAAGCATTTAATGGGGCAGAATCAGTAAGACGACTACTGCTTTTTCAACTATTTTTTATTTTATTTTTTAAAACAATGGTCATAATTTTTCCAAAGCTACTTTGGACATGAAGATTACGTATTTTGCCGTTTAATATACCCCACATTTAATCTCCCCGGGTATTTTAAACGGCAGGGGTATATTAAATGGCGCATAAACGAAGTATGATCCACTATGCACATCTTATGCCGTGGCGGGGTGCATCAACGTTTTGCAGACTAAAACTACGTACTGCTGAATAAAGACTGACTTGGAATTTTAATGAACTTAAATATCTATAATTATGCCCCCATGAACACCATACAAATCTTGCCAAAAAAGCAGAGTTGCTGTTTAATATACCCGGGTATATTAAACGGCAGGGGTATATTAAATGGCGCACGAACGGGAGGCTCAAAAAAGCAAAAATCATTTAATATACCTGGGTATATTAAACAGCAAAATACGGTAATTTGATAATTATAGAGTGTGTGAACGGAGTATACTGTTGGGTTATTGAAAATGAAGTTATAGGGTACTAATTATGATGAGTGCCTCCCTTTAAAATTACCATCTGGTGACAGGTCTGTATCTTTCTATCATACCACTCTTACTGCCACGGCTTTGTACAGTTCTATTTTATTTGAAGACTGAAAAGGAAACATATCGATAAACAGGTCCTTCAGCAAATTAATCCATCAGTAGCCTCTACCGTCCTTACATGACATTGATCTTCTGTTCAGTCTGCATCCTTTTATTGTCAGTTTCGAATTTGAGTTCAGAGCCTATTACCAAGAACATGTAATGATATCCTATAATGCCTTACATGGATATGCCCTTCTTTACACAAAAAAGCCCAAAGAAACAAATATGATCACAATGTACCAAAATAAATGATTGCATACAATATCACTAGACGGAATGCATTTTAGTAAGGAAAACAACTCTAATTACTTAATTTGTGTCTGTGCACTATTCTTGCAGATTAGAAAATGTGGTGCTCTCCGTGGTGCTGAATTGGTGAAACCCATTATAATCACCTTACATTCCACAAATGTCACTCAAATGACAGTAAATGTTGACTCCATCCACTATTGCACGCAAGATATGCTTACAAATTTGTTGTTTTAGTTGTAAATGTGTTGCCTTATATTGATATGCCTTTCTTGACATAAAAAAGCCCAAAGAAACAAATATGATCACAATGTACCAAAATAAATGATTGCATACAATATCACTAGACGGAATGCATTTTAGTAAGGAAAACAACTCTAATTACTTAATTTGTGTCTGTGCACTATTCTTGCAGATTAGAAAATGTGGTGCTCTCCGTGGTGCTGAATTGGTGAAACCCATTATAATCACCTTACATTCCACAAATGTCACTCAAATGACAGTAAATGTTGACTCCATCCACTATTGCACGCAAGATATGCTTACAAATTTGTTGTTTTTGTTGTAAATGTGTTGCCTTATATTGATATGCCTTTCTTGACATAAAAAAGCCCAAAGAAACAAATATGATCACAATGTACCAAAATAAATGAGTGCATACAATATCACTAGACAGAATGCATTTTAGTAAGGAAAACAACTCTAATTACTTAATTTGTGTCTGTGCACTATTCTTGCAAATTAGAAAATGTGGTGCTCTCCGTGGTGCTGAATTGGTGAAACCCATTATAATCACCTTACATTCCAAAAATTTCACTCAAATGACAGTAAATGTTGACTCCATCCACTATTGCACACAATATATGCTTACAAATTTGTTGTTTTAGGTGTAAATGTGTTGCCTTATATTAATATGCCTTTCCTGACACAAAAAGCCCAAATAAACAAATATGGTTACAATGTACCAAAATAAATGATTGCATACAATGGCAATAGGCAAAATGCATTTTAGTAAGGAAAACAATTCTAATTACTTAATTTGTATATCTGTGCACTATTCTTGCAAATAAGAAAATATTGCGCTCTCCATGGTGCTGAATTAGTTAAATCCAATATATTCACTACCTGACATTCCAAAAATTGCCCTCCAAAATGACAGTAAATGTTGACTCCATCCACTATTGCACGCAAGATATGCTTACAAATTTGTTGTTTTAGTTGTAAATGTGTTGCAATATTAATGCAATAATTACATAATGTTTGGCCAGAAACCAAAGATACGGTAGTTATTAAGTAACTGGGCTTCCCTGCCATGCCCTGATGTCGGATAAGTGGAAGAAAATTATGTTAATGATGTGACTTTTGTTATTTCTTTGAAACTGTGTGATGACTGTGATTTACATATTTGGATACTTTGAGCAACAATTTTTCACGTGAAGATCATGTACAATAAAGTTTCACTCTTTAAAAGGTGGAAATAGTGAAGTACAAGTTGCTCTTTTCTATACAATCTTTGATGCGAGATAAAAAGACCAACTCTGTCAAAGCGCAAGCTTTTAAAGAAAATGTGCCCTGACACATTGACTTTCATTAAGATTAATAGAAGGGAGGGATGCCAGCAAGAGCAAAAGATTAAATAAAATAGCAGTTTCATTCAACAAGCACATCTCTTAAAAAACACCTCAATCCTTTTGTTTAGTCACAGTCTACATTTGTTATTTATTACTTTTATATAAGGTTTGATGTTTACTACCACAATACTAGAACCGAAATGGAATTGCGCGTGATCGTGCGAAGCCACATCAGTTTATTAAGTATTAGTTATACTTTTACATAGTATAATTACTAGGCTAATAGTGTGTTATTGTCATCCCTTACCAAGTGATACCTAATAAAAACGGGAGTGAAAACTTGTGCCTATGTTTTCCCCGATAGCTCGCTGCAGGCTTAGGTTTTTTTTATATCTGTAGAGTAAAGGAAACACGTGAGAAAAACAATATACTGCAGTCTACTTTTTGATCTCTTGGTTGCAACTCTTCCATTTAAATTTCCATCAATCCTCATCTCTCTTGGCCAATCATTCCCCTTCATAATGTTTGTAAGATACCTATGCTCCTGAGCTCCTAAGCTTTGTAACAATAACCATCGACACTCACTGCCTCTACCACAGAGGTCCTTAATTCCCCACTCTCCCTGAACTACCGTTTCTCTCATTGTTCTTACTCATACACCTAAACCACAATGCTTCACTACTTGTTTCTTCTTCCTTCCATCTTCTTAATCAAATTCTTCTCTGGATTTTTCTTCCTTAGCAACTACCTCTTTATTGTCTGCTCTTAGTCCTTGTAAGACTTTAAAGAAACCTGAAAACAAAAACATTCATACCGGCACTAATCTTGAATTATAATACCACTACTCTAAATGATTGTATGCATGTTAATCCTCTTTACTCTATATCAATCCCCCTCCTAACTATATTTGCCACTCCATCCTTTGTGTTTTTTTATATCCTTCTTCCTACTCCACTCACACTCTGCTTCTTTAATGCCTCATCTTCACCTATTTCTCCTTACTTTTATACCCTCCTTCCTTTCCCTTACAGCAATGGTCCCCAAACTATTCCAGAAAGGGCCGCAGTGGATGCGGGTTTTCATTCTTAACTGTAAGACAAGGGGTGTCAGACTCGGCTTGGTTCGCGGGCCGCTTTAACGTCAACTTGATTTCACGTGGGCCGGACCATTTTAGATATATTTAGATTTTTTAAAATAAATGGATTAAAAGAACTGGATTAAAAGCCTTGAATATTCAGTTTTTTGTAGATCTAAAACAATGTTTATTTTAGCTTTTTTTAATATATTTTTAGATTTTACAAAATGATTTTTGAACTTAAAACACAGAAAAAAATGATTTAAAAAATTACAATTATTGATTTAAAAGGGGGAAAATCAGGAAATTCAATATACATCTATACTCTTCATTTAATTTGATCCTAAAACAGAAAGTCGGCACTCATGATTTACTTTCCCGGGCCACACAAAATGATGCGGCGGGCCAGATTTGGCCCCTGGGCCACCACTTTGACACATGTGCTGTAAGCGGAAACCTTTCCACCAATCTGGTATCCTAGAAGTGCAATCAGTGGATTGCAGTAAGGTGCTTCTTTTTTTGGCAGAAACCTCATTGGTTAAAATGTTTGTGTTGAATCGGTTTGAACAAAAACCTGCGCCCACAGCGGCCCTTGAGGACCGGTTTGGAGTTACAGGTTATACATTATTTTTTGTCATCTTATATTTTGACAGGTTTGCAAGAAAATCTGCATTAAAAATGCCCAGAATTTTCATTTTATAGAAATTTTAGTTGGTAAATTTTGCTTGCCTCTGCAACTAGACAGATTCTCATGAATATGCATGCGTTGACGTGGTTGAATTTGTTAATTCATTCAACTGTGATGTCGACAGGCTAACCACTCGTCTACCGGGCCCAAATTTGCTCAGTGTAACATTTCATTGTTCTGGTTTTCAGCTGTATAAGTAGCTGTGTCTGTGGCAAATATTTATCTGGTCATTGGCTTTGATTTGTCCATGGAAAAATGTCTCCAGGGGTGGGCAAACCAGTCCCTGAGGGCAGATGTGGGATGCAGGTTTTTGTTCTAACCGATCCAAAACAGACAGTTTATCCAATGAGGTTTGTGCTGAAACCAGAAGAACCTGACTGCAATCTACTGATTGCACTTCTAAAATACCAGACTGGTGGAAATGTTTTCTCTTGCAGGTTGGAACGAAAAAACGAACTCACTGCGGCCGATTATGGAATAGGTTGCCCACCCACTAAGACACAGGTGTCCAAACCGGTACACAATCGATTGTTCGCCGGTCTTTTGGTTGCCGATCTTTTGGTCGACCGGAAGTTAAGTGATAATTACCATTTAAATTGTTGCTCAAATTCCCTAAATACAAACTGCGAATTACTATTTAGTCGTACTTAATGCCCTAGTAATTATTAGGCTAAAGAAAAGCTCCAAATTTCCCGGACTTTTATTGTTTTTTTGTTGGAGAACTTGTTAAGACCCTGACTGATGTAGCTTCTTAAAGGGACAACGCATGTACATACAAACTCTTATACACTCATGTCGGCTCAGTGAAACTACTCATGGCCATTGTTGTCTTTTATTGATGCGTAGACTGTGTTGTTTTACCTTGTTTTGTCGGCGGTCTTTTGGTCGCCCGTTGTCGCGGTCGGGGCGACCAAAAGACCGGCGACCAAAAGACCGACGACCAAAAGACCGGCAACCAATCAACCACACACGGTCCAAACCAGTCCTCAAGTTGTGGCGTGCAGGTTTTCATTCCAACCGAAGAAGAAGATACATATTCACCAATATGGTGTCTTGTAAAATGTAATCAGTTGATTGCCATCAAGTGCTACTGGTTTCAGAAGAAACCTCATTGGCTAAACTGCCGGTCATGGATCAGTTGGAACAAAAACCTCCACCCACTACGGCCCCTTGTGGAATAGTTTGAACACCCCTGTACCAAGACCTTACTGATTCATCTTTTGATTCATACTCCAGACCAATGGATGAATATGTGAAGTACTACTACTATTCTTGCATGACTCAGTGACAGCAAGCTTTGGGATTTAATCCAAAATAAAAGTACGAACAGTATTAAGAATTGGGGTAAACCATAACAAATCTTTGCAATTATATACTGTATTTTTCTGGCAACCTTGGCACTCCGCTGTCAGAGATCCAGGAAATGTGCATACCATGTCCTATTAAAGGCAATCTCAATGAAATAGGCTTGAGTATTCAAAAAGCTTAGGGATTTCTCCCAAAATAAAACATTCAGACCTTGACAATTAACAACACTGAATTGCATCGCTGACTAGGCATCAGAGCGGAATTTCCTGGGAGGATAAGTTACAGAAAAAAACAGCTCATGCAGTGAACATGAGCGGGCTGGGTTTCCCGCTCATCAAGATTGGCCTCTGGAGGCAATAAAAATAAGAAATACAAAAAAAAATACTGTTTTTGGCCACGGCAAAAAGCATAGGGGATTGAGTTAAAAAAATGAAATCTAGTGACGGATAAAGACAGAAAAAGGTTATGCAACTAAACTATCACAGTAAACCACGGCAAATGCACAATTGTGCATTCATATTTGTATGCCTTGGTGGAGCTTGGCAACCCTCTGTCAAATCCTGATTCTTAAATGCAGCTCTACATAGAAGAATCATGAAGTGGGCAGAAATTTGTATTATAAGGCGGAGTGAGATATAAACAATTTCAAATCGGCTCATTTACTAAAGTGATTGCAATCCAAAGACAAACCACATGGAAAATAAATGTCAAACAGGTCACACAGGCCATAAATCTTACGTGCAATAAATTTTTCTTCATTGCTTGGCACTATAACCAATCAGCAATGGTCATCTGATGATAACCTGCAAGGACTCTAGCCAACCAAGATATTATGCCCACATTCCACGTCAATATGGAGGTATGCATAATTTTGCGATATTCGACTAGTAAATGCTTTATGAGACTTTAATGATACAGAGATGATTTTCGGGATAAAAACAAAAAACAACAACTCCATAGAGTATTATAGTCTTCAAGATAGGGTGACTCCAGAGTTGTTTCTATTTTGTCTGTTTTTTTAAAGGTGAAAAGACACCTCTGTTACTCCACACAAAACCTGCCTCTAAATAGTTCCAAGTAAAAACACATCAGTTCCCTCCAAATTCAGAGCCAATCAGAGTTGACGGTGAAACACAGAAAGCACGGTGCATGTCGTTGTCGCTTGCCATGTAGTCGTTGAATTTCAGCTCTATGGCGATAATTTTCACATTTCGCCCTCACTCATTTTGCCTTTTTTGTGTCTATAGTACATACATACATTTTCCGTACCGCGTATCCTCGCAGAAGATGCTGGAGCCTAACCCAATGGCCTCCGGGCAAACGGCGTACCAACCCCTAAACTGCTCACCAGTTAGCTGCAGGGCAGCATTAACAGTAGAAAAATAAAATTCTGAGAGAGGTTATCTTTATCCACTAAATATATAATATTATATATGTATAATCATTTTTGATCTTTTGAGTTTTTTATGTTCTTAACTTTCCTCCACACTGCTCACTATGCAGCTGAAATGCAAACATCCTATATTATATAATAAAGACACTCATTTTATACTTCAAAACATATCAGAAATAAATATGCCCTAAAAACAAACTGATTCCTTGTAGACGCATTGGTGCACACAAGAAAATAACCTCTGCCTTCACTCCGTGTATAACTTGTCTCTAAAAACCTGCTAAATATTTAGCACTTCATGCATGCTCAGCTAGATCCAATTATTGGAAAAGAAAGACTGGAGTTGGAGAAGGCAGCCAGTTAACCTCGTGGCAAATACAAATGCAACATATACTGTAGTTACAATTCAATTAGATTAAAGAGAACAAGGGTTTGTATAGGTTGGAAAGCAACTGAAGAATATTGAAGAGCTTTTTGTGCAATATAAATAAACTGGGCAATGTTTATTCTCATCGATTGAGGTCATTTCATTCTGTGGGTAATGAAATGGTTGCAACTGAATTTTTCTGGTTATCTCGGAAGATAGTTTGCATGTCATTTCATTCATACAAGTTCATGCAATTAACCAGGCTAATGCTGTACTAACTACTGGTTTCACTGATTAACTGATGAAACCTGCTTGGATGACTTGCCTGTATTTTTAAATACATTATATGGCTCATTTCATTTAAATTTAATTACCATAATTTTCGGACTTTCAAATACTCAATTTCTTTTTCTTTATTATTTTAACAATTAAAGTGTATTTGTTTCCCTATATAACCCACAAAGTAGTATTATGTATGCAAGATTATGATCACTTTAAGGGAGTGAAACATTTACATTGAACTCAGCATATCTATTAGTCTGAATTTAAAATGTCCCATTTTGACCCTCTACATTAAAATCAGACTAGTCAGAATACATGTAAAATACTGATATTGTATTGTCAATCATCAGATAAAATTAGATTTGTAAAACAAGATTAAATATTGACACTTAAAATAAAATAACCATTATCAGCTTTCCTCCTCTCTGCGCTATGTGTCATCCCACAGTAAAATAGGGTATTTTATGAAAAAAAAATACTGAACCATTGTCATGAATTATTCATCCATTCATCTTCAGAGACCCCTACCCTCACAAGGGTCGTGGGAGAAATAGAAATCGGGCAATCTTTACGTATGAGCTTCCAAATTGAAAACATAAGCACATATCTGAAAATACACATGTCAAGTTTAAATGATTTATATCTTACCTGGGGTCCTTTTGAATGGAGTCAATCGAAGGTGAGCGCTGAAGGGTCCCTTCCGGTGGGAGAGCAGGCCCCGATTTGCTGTATGGTGATTCCCCCACCGAAGGGCAATACTGTAGGGTCCGGTAAGGGTCCGCCACAAAAGGGTCCGAGCCGTACATATCTGCTCCTCCCCCACTTGTGGTGTAGCCAGGTCCCACTGTAGCATAGTTGTTGGTCCCACTCCGAATATAATTTCCAGTCCCGGTGCCGTGACTTCCTGTTCGCTGCAAAGGAGTGGAGTCGACACCAGGGGAGGAGGGAGCTATGGTGGGAAAGTAGGGACAAAGGACATAACTTAGGACGTGGTCATGGAAACGGTGGGACAAGTCTGTATGGACAGTTAATGAGATGGAGAGAAGAATAAAAGTAGAAGAAGGGATAGGAACAAACAGCCATGTCTCCATGTGGATTGATAAATATTGGCCACATGCCCAGGAATAACAGCAAGGACCAATGTTTACCGCAGGGAATGGAGGAGAGAGAAAGACAGAGAATCATAAAACTGTATGGAAATCATTAAAACAACTGCTAAGAACTGTAAATCTATTTCTGGGGGATTCTTAACTACTGCAGCTGCAAACTCTGTTTTAAAAAGGCACTTCCTTCATTTCTTTTTGCTCGCAGCTGGTAAACAACTGGCTAAACTTGTATTCGCCCCAAAAATAAGGCATCTGCTTGGTGAGCAATAAGGACAGCAAAACATAAAACAAGATGTTAAAACACCAAGCTTTGTGTGCTTTGCAAGTGATGGGGAATTGGATGGGGAATTGCTAGGTGATGCAAAGATTCTGCAGGGCCACGGGAGCTGTCACCTTCTCTAGCTCCTGTGTGGGAGCAAAAGAGAGGTTAATATATCAAGGTGCTAATGTGAGTCTGGGGGGCTTGTTTTTCCGGCAGTAAAAACACTAAGAGAAATGGTGTGTATGGAGGTGTGTCCTGGTATGGGTGTGCATTTGAAAGACAAACATGGGAAGGCTGACCCATGTCATTTGACTCAGAAGGTACGCAAATAAAAATGCAAACACACTCAAATTCATTCTTCAAAGAATATGTGATAAATACCAGCATTGGGATTAGGTTAGGTTAGGTTAGAACTTTATTTCATCGAATATTTGGGAAATTTCTTGGTTGCAGTAGCAAGACAGACACAAGACACACAAGACATTGTAGACCTAGGTAAAAAACTGGAGCCACACACAGGAAGTTCACAAGGTGGAGACCTACTGCAGCCTGAGATTGAGGTTAATGCACAGGATGTCGTAAGTATCTGGCTGCTTTAACATAGGATTCTCTGAAAGTAGTATTTGTTTGGAAATTTGTACGACCAATATTTGACACATGGAAAAGTGCTGGCTCAAATGTGCACATAAACAATCCTCTAATCACAGTAGTGTTTAGTATGACTTTGCCCTACTGTGAGAGCCATGCTTTATCAACATATTTTTTTACAAAGATACGAATGATTGACACTGACAGGCAGACATCAAATATATGTGACAGTTTTACTGAAAATTGTATTTTATATTTAAAGTAGAAGGACCTTTACAATGTATGTGTAAATGCATTTGTGAATTGAAATCCTGGATCAATTTTCAAACAATGTCATCAATAAACTGTAATAAGGCCACTCAATGGTGCAGTGGTTCTTTCATGTGACTTCGGTGCGGGCAGCGTGGGCTCAATTACGACTCGGTGACGGTGTGATTGTGAGTGAGAATGGTTCTCTGTCTAAAAGAATATAAAAGAATCTCAATTTACTTTTCATTCATTCATCTTCCATACTGTGTATCCTCGTAATGGTTGTGGTGTCTTGGGAGTCTATCTCAGCTGACTTAGGGCAAAAGGCAGACTCCACCCTAGACTGGTCGCCAACCAGCCTACATGCATGTTCTTCGGATGTGGGAGGAAACTGGAGTACCCAAGGAAAACCCACACAAGCTGGCGAGAACATGCAAACTCAGCACAGTGGGCACCCACCTGGTATCAGACCCCTTAACCCCAGAAGTGTAAAGCCGACACACTAACCACTCACTCACCGGGCCTACGTCATGAAATGAGGAAACCCCAAATTGCAATCAGAATTGGGGAACCTTTGAGAGCATTTAATCTGGTTTGCCATGTAACGCTAAAAATAAAGCAGTGTGGACTTTCTATAGATTTTCATTCTTTACTCATTCACAAAACATTAAGTTATCTAAGAGTTCTAATCTAGCAAGTTAGCAAACAGTTTACGTCATAGATTGACTCCAACCCCGAAAATGATCATTAATATACAAAATGGATGGTTAAGAGTTTGATTGTGTCATGGTAGTTTTCAAATATTTAGTATGTCAAAACCTTTTCCACTCTATATTTGAAAAATGAGCCGTTTGGAAATCAAGAAGGTTGGGTTGGAGATGAAATGGTGGGAGAGCAATGGATAACAGCACAAGGGAGGTTAATGAAGCAGATTCACTCCCATCAGAAACAAATCCTAGTCTTTTCCCTCTTCTTCAAATTGTCACCTTCATCCTGAACGTCTCGTTAGTAGGCTTTAGGCTAACGCCACTAGTGTTTAAGAGGAAGTCCCTGCCAGGGACTTGACACTGAAATAGGACAAATCTTTAAGTGGAAGTAAAGAATGGAGGGCAAGTACAATGAAGCAGAAAATGAAACAAAAATGAGCAGCAAATTGATTTGGTCAATGCAATGTAGTGTTCCTTTGATGTGGTTTCAAAAGTATATGATGAACATTATTTTTTAAATTCTATGGGTTCCTTCCCCTTGCAATTTCTATGCTTTTTTTCCCGACCGAACAAAACACAGTTGCTGAATGTGTCATTTGTCCTGGTAATGGTGTGTTCTGGCTGTTTACTTGACCTTTGTGGACCACGCCGCCTGAGGAAAATCAGCATGGGGGCATGTTTAAAGATGCATGCTTGTCGTTGGATATATATATTAGAATGGCGTATCTTGACCTTTATTAAGAATATGCAAAATTGTTATTTCCAGTAGAAAGCATGTATTTTTCTTAAATGTATTTTTGTTGTCACTTTACTACTGTATTTTGTCTTTGAAACTCAACAAAGATCTTGCCTTACATTTACTAAAGATAAAATAACAGTTTTTAATTTGATCTGTTTTGAATATATTTTGTATTTTGTTTTCGTTTAAGGTTCATGATGTATGTGTAGGTATATATACACACACGTACACATATACATATATACACATACATATGTATATATATGTGTGTGTGTATATATATATATGTATATATGTATATATATATATAATTTAAATATTTGTTTATTTATTAACTTATTTATTACCTATCTATTCATGTCTACAATGTCTTGCTACTGTAACAATGAAATTTCCCGAATACGGGATGAATAAAGATATCTAATCTAATCTGAATATGTTAGTTTTTCCAAGCAATGTAAACTACTACAATACGAGTTAAATTGTAGACTGTTACAACATGAGGACTTAATATACAGTAGATTCTTTCGATGAGTTGTAATGTTAAGACTTTGGCACACTTATTGTGAAACTACGAGTAGATGGACTGTCAACGTGATATATACAGACGGTGTACAAGGGAGAAAATTTTAATCCATATGGATTAGCAGCTTGTTTTAGACAATGTTCAGAGCCTGTGACCTCGACCAGGAGGCTCCTTGTCATATGTTAAACAATGCAAAATAATTCCAGTTTTGCTCCCTTTCATTTGAGATAACACAATCTCAATGGTTCAAGCAGAGACTGTAACAGTCTTAAAAAATATACTACTTGGAAAGCCAATTGCATTTTGCTCACTGGTTAATGTTACAATTTAGAAAGCATTCCAAATAAAAGTTGTCCTCCACTTGCTCCCATGAGTTCCGCGCAATTGGCTCAAAGCTTTTTATCACTTGTGAGCCACTATTTTTAAAACAATACTCGTATTCACAGTGGCCGCACCTGCAAATGGGTAAGAATTTCTTGGCATTAATATGAAATTTTGGGGCAATGTCACACATTCGGTGTATGGGCCACTGTTGCTCTCTCTTTCTGCACGAGCTGGTTTCTCTTTCGTAGTGTATTTCAGGATATTATTGTCCCACAATACATGAAACAGTCGTAACTCTATGATTTGATATCAGTTCAATTTAAAATGGATATAAAGTAGAGTTCTATATCCCCATATTTGATAATATTTATTTAGTTTCTGAAAAATTCAACCTTTCATAATTTTTTGGAAGTCTTGCATATTTTAGCAGAATTGTTCATAAGTCACAGTGAATAAATTTCCACCATGACAACAAATAACTAATGTTTCATTTAGATTTAATTTCATGCAGCAGAGCTAGTATTTTCCCTTAAATAAAAATTCACAACAATCTAGTTTCCTCATTTCTTCATTTAGTTTTATGTGTAACAACATAATATGGAAAAATGACAACCAATTTAAAAATATCCATTGGAAAATTAGAATTAAACAGTTGGTAGTCCAACCGATTTTCAAGGGCATTGCTATCGTTCATTCATTTTCTGTACCAGTTTGTGGGAATTGCTGTGGTGTACATTGTAATGTCCAATATTTTTTTTCACCATGTTCCGGTTATCGTGCCATAAACCTGGATTTTCGTTATTTAAAATGATTCTGTACAGTAACAGCAATGCTGCAGTTGACCTCTGTTCATTGTTGGCAGTGTAGGCAGTCTACATCCACTCTTGCTATATAAAAAGTCATACTTTCTCTTTCCAAGGATCCACACTGCAAAAATGATTTAATTAACTGCTCGCATGTGAACATCGTGACAAGAAGCTAACGGTTGAAATGATCATAAAATGATTGGAAATTCACTTTAACTTGATTAGTCAAGCCTGTAGACTTTGCAGGCGAGGATGAGGTAAGAGAAAAGTGACTTTATTACCGTATCAGACATTACGTAACAGTAACACTAGCACCTATTAACACACATCAAAAAAGCAATATAAACTAGTGTTATAGTCTACGTAAGGTAATTTTATACCTTACCATAAAATATCACAGAGCACTTGTATGCAGTTTTGTGCATATTAGCTGCAGTTATGACTTCGCCATTTCAGTTTTAAATGAATATAAAGTAGCCCTTTGCATTTTTGAACATTATCTTTTAGTTTCTAAAAAATTCCACCATTCACAATTTTCTGAAAGTCTATACTATTTTCAGGAAACTGTTCTTAAGCTACAGTGGTTGTATTCTTCCTACAATGAAGAACGTATATGCGGTTGTCTCATATAGATTTTTTAGATTAAGTTTGGCCTATGGTGGATGTAAAAAGTCAGCAAAAATAGGTAGATAAACCTTGACCTTCAGCGCGAATAAGAATGTCTACATCACCTGAACAACCACACGTCTTTTAAACATAGATGCACACGCAGCCATATTTCTTTTTATGAAAGGCATAAGACGTGGGAGGAAACCGCACTATCCAAAGAAAACCTACATAAGCCCAAGGAGAACATGCTAACTCCACACAGTGAGGACCGACCTGGGATCGAACCGTCAACCCCAAGAGTGTGAGGCTGACACGCTAGGTCGCCGAGCAGCTGTCGCATACTTATAGCATTAAAGTGATGTTAAAGTTGTTGTTTTTAGCATTTAGTAGCTCTGATTTTACCAGCTACAGGGTGAATAAATGTTTAAAGCTTGCATTGTGTATTATGCCAGTTAGTACACAATATAACAGACCAATGAACCACAGATAAAGACAACAGGAAAAGTAGGAGCAAAGTAAAAACAGTATTGCCACACAGGCACGAGACTAGACTAGACAGGACTAAACTGGCACGTCTCATTTTAACAATGTTGTACAGCATTTTTAATGTTCCAACAATGTTTGTAGATCAAAATACGGCAATCACTATTAGGTGGCATTCAATTTTAGGGAAAATTGAAATTCCTGATTCTTTTGGTAATCGGACGTTTCGTCGAAAGACGTTTGGTCGACCGGATATTTGGTAGAATATATATTTGGTAGAATAGATGTTTGGTAGAATAGATGTTTGGTAGAACGGACGTTTGGTCGCCTGGTTTGCTCGCTGCCAAATTATTGAAGAGACTTTACTGTTGATATTAGATATTTAGATATTAAACTCACTCTATCTCTCTCTTTCATGATTATAATTTTGAGAGCTGGTTTCAACAGTAACAACCCGGCGACCAAACGTCCGTTCTACCAAACGTCCGGGGACCAAACGTCTTTCGACGAGACGTCCGATCACGGATTCTTTTAGTGCCAAGATATTAAAGCCAACCCCATAAAACTAATTTCTGTATTATTGAATATTTTCAATTACTTTAAAATATTATAAATTATTTTATTTGCTCTATATTGCTTGCTACAATATAATATTGTGTACGCAAGTTTATGTACTTAAATTCTGCAATTACCGAGGCAGTTGTAACAAAGTGCCACTACTTTTGATAAAATGAAATGTAATACGCTATGCCTGTACATCACTGTGATGTAAATTTCACATGTCGCACACTAAAATGTTTGCTCTCCCTCACTTTGGTGTTAAGTGAACAAATACCGAGCATATTAGTACTGGGAAGAGATCTTTGTTTTTCTTTCCCCTATCTTTGACATAGTGATTCCAGGACAATTAGGAAGGAAGGCTCTGCATGAAAGCAAACTAGGGAGAATCCAGGATAGAAGTAGAGCAGTATCAAACCCCTCCTCCCAGCTTTTCGTGTCCATCCTCCTTGTCACTTTCATCTCTGCCTGCATTTCTTTTAACACTACTCAGTCTCTGTCACTCTATTTTTTCTCACACTTTATTGCCCTTTTCGCTTCTTTCTTTATTTCTGCCATCCTCCTGACCCATCCCTCTTTGTCCTTGTGCCATCCATCTTTCTCTCTAACTGACCTCATGCCTTTCAATTCCCAGACCTCACTCTTTTTTGCTCTCTCTTTGCCTCCCATTTTTGGCCTATCATCCATCCTCTCTTCATCCCATGTTTTTTTCAGCCTTTCCTCCCAATCACCCTCTGTCTCTCCATCGTACCGTCTCTATTGTAGCTGTACAAGACTATGTGATCAGAGCCGAGGACATGTCCTTTCTCTCGACACGCTTCGACGCTCAGCACGATTACACAAACCCTCTCAGTACAGCGTCTTTCTTTCTTCTCTGCACCCCCCTTGATAAAAAAAAGACAAATTCGAAATATCAAAATGATTGACAATGACTGACTAACCATGTATGCCTCTGGGGCATTTATGTGTACAGAGCATTGAGGTCATCGAGCTATAACCTTGGCCACAACTGCAATAGGTGTACACATGCAGCTATATGCATGCACACACGTACTTGGATATGGAGGGGAAGAAGGATTACTACTTTCTCCCTAGGTTAATCCCTAGGAGTAGCTCCAGGGCAACACATAATTCTTGATGTTCCACAGCGAGTAGTAACGGCTGACACATATACGCATACAGTATCCAGTGTTTTGCAGTGCTACATTTGTCGGGCAGTCATGATCAAAACCCATCTACAGTGAGACTACGGTATGTTTAGGTCCAATCAGACCAACATATCAAATACATTGCACACCAAACAGAAATAGCGTGGCAGTAATTTCTATTTGTTCAAATTAAACGTGAATAAAATAATATTATGATTGACTTTACATCACTAACGGGAATAAGACCGTTCTAAAAATTATGATATACGTGTGTAGTATGTAATTAAATAAACTGTAGCCACACTATACCATAGGGATTTTTGCATTTTGGCCCATATGTGTAGTTTTCAGAAAATATATACTCTCGAAAAAATAATCTTTATTTTGAAAGGCTTCTATGTATAACATAATACCCTACAAAAAAAATGAACATCACTTTAAGTTAAAAAAAAGAAAAGAATAAAATATATTTTTAAATTATTAGAGGAAGTTAATTTTTCCCAAAAATGTGTGCTTTTAACTGTAAAACAAAAAATTAATAAACTGTAGCTATATTCAACCATGGGCCTTTTTATTAATATTTTTATCAATTTGTTTTAATTTTACTGAATGTGTTAACTGGTCACCGTTACGCAGTGAAATATCTTAGTTCACTTATTTAATTAAACTTTTTTCTACTTCTGAATGTGGAACTTTGAGTAAGTGAGGGAGAATTAGTTTTGGTGGGAAAAAACGAAGAGCTCAAGGAGGATTTATTTTAGGAACACATGATTCATTCCTGAACTTTTTTTCTGAGAAATGGTTTAGTATTAAATGTCTTTCCTGACAAAAATCTGAAATTTACATAGACACTATGATTTCATCTTACTTTTTCTTATTAACTCATTGATTGCCATTGGAAGCGATTGACATTCTATCAATTTGGACCAAGAGAGCCCAGCCTATCCTGGGTAAAATGGATTGGTCATTTTTGGCGTCAATGGCAGTGATTGACTTAAGAAATGCCATTACCAAAATATCAATTAATAAACATGATATCAATCGACAATGAACACTACAAAAAAGCTTAAGATGAATTCATAAATAATCATGGAAAATGACTTTTTATGGAATCTAGAATATAGAGTATATTATACGGAATAAATAGTACTGGAGTCAAATTTCATTTGGTGCTCTTAATTAAGACCCCAAACAATCTTCTTGGGTTTTGAAATATGATCTCAACTTCCTCCAATCATGATTATAGGTATTTCTCAAAAGCCCATTCTTAGCGTTCATGATCTCATCACAAATCACCTAGTGAGCACATATCTGAGTTGCACAAATCTGGGGCAGGGAAAAAATCCATGTAATGCTTTTCCAGCCTGACTTTTTACTGTTATTTAAAAGACAGAGGGTCTATCAATAAACCAGCAGGATCAAGGGCCAAGCAGAAATTGATCCAAGCGGAAGGAATCTAATCAGAGTTGGCTTGGAGACGAACACAAAAGTGACTGGAGACCTGGTCTGGCTGAAGGCTCTAAAAGATAGTGCCCCTTTGCCAATTCGCCAATTCCAATCTTACTATTTGTCATCAAAAGGTTTAAAGCAGATATACCACGTTCCAAATCCTCAATTTCAAGGAGATACTTAACGACTAGAACCAACCCCCGCCCTCTAGCCATCCATCCAACAACTGACACTCACCATGCCCAATATACATCCAGATTTAATATTCATTCATTCATTTTCCATGCCGCTAATCCTAACAAGGGTCGTGGAGGATGCTAGAGCCTATCCCAGCCTACTATGGGGGCCAGGTGGCAGACAACCAGAATTGGTAGCCAGCAAATCACACTCACCCGCATACCTAGGGACAATTTAGACCAGGGGTGGCCAAGTCCGGTCCTCGAGAGCCCCTATACAGTCTGTTTTCCATGTCTCCCTCCACCAACACACCTGAATCAAATAATCGGGATCGGTATGAAGCTTCTGGACAGCTTGCTGATGAGTTGATCATTTGATTCAGGTGTGGTAGAGGAGGGAGATATGGAAAACAGACCTCATAGGGGCTCTCGAGGACCAGACTTGGCCACCCCTGATTTAGACTGTTTAACCAGCCTAGCACACGTTTTTGGGATGTGGGAGGAAACCAGAATACTGTGATATTTCTTCACTTTGCAGCTTCAACTTTTGCGGCTTCACTACATTGCAGATTTTTTTCTGAAGTGTATATAAAAAAAGTATTTTTGCATAGGTGTGAAAACATGTAGTATGTAGTATTTATGTATATAGTAATACGAGGGGCAATTCTACTTCGCGGTTTTTCAATTATTGCAGCCGTGTCTGGTCTACATTATCCACGAAAAACAAGGGTGTAAGTGTACCCTTAGAAGACCCACGCAAGCCTGGGGAGAAGTTACGAACTCCACACAGGAAGGTCAGAACCTACTGGGGAATGAACCATTGATCTCATAACTTTGAGGCTAATGCACTAAACACTCGGACACCCAACCACCTAATAAATGAATGATAACAAATAAAATGAATGAGCAATACTATAATTAATAAATATTTTTGTATTAAATCAAGGTAACCAGCCTACCACACATGTTTTTGGGTTGTGGGAGGAAACCATTATACTGGGATCTTTCTTCACTTTTCATCTTGCTTCACTACATCGTGTTTTTTTTCTCAGGTGTATATATAAAAAAAGTATTTTCTTATAGGCGTGAAAACATGTAGTATGGTATGTAGTAATACTAGGGGTGATCCTACTTGCACGTCATGGGGAATCTTAAGTCACTTTAGCACACAGCACCTCACCACATTGTCATCATTTCACTTTAACTAGACAGGGCCAATACAATTGGCTGACAACCAATTCAGAGTTTGCCCAGCCTGCTGTAGTTGACTGGGTTGGCTCGGAGGTATATGCCTTCGAAAACCCTCGTGAGAATAAGCGGTAGAAAATAATGAATGAATGGACATGGTCATACTTTAGTCAATTCTGCAGTAAAGTTAGTTTTATATTTTCAATTCTTACTGACTGACTGGAACTGTGGTGACAGTCGAGCAGTGTACATTGAAAAACACAAAGCTTATTGGCTAATTTTGCTGACAAAACCAATCGGAACACTCTGTCAAGCAGTGGCTCTGAACAGAGGGAACACTTGCTTTGAACAGACAGGTTCCACTCCTTCCATGTCTCAAGCAAGCGCAATCTAATTGAAGTGGTCTATTACACACATGAACAAGTTATTTGTTATCTTGCCTGCACGCTTTCACTTGCATTCTCACAAAACAAAGAAAAAAACACTCCCATGCTGAGGTGAAAAATGCCAACTTGGAGTCATTATCAATATCAGGATGAATACCAGCATTTCCAATATACTGCTTTTGTGGGGTCCTAGAATCTAGGGTCGCTTCGTTCGCAAATGCCTAGAATAAGCTCTGATAATGGTCATTAAAAAAATCTGTATGATCTAAACAAAGATACCCCTTTTTGTTAACTTTCTTACTTTTTGGGAAGGAAATCATTCTCTCCATTTAAGAGGTCCCATTAAATGCTACTGCCTTCTGGCCAAAAGAAGCCAAATAAATGCACCATTTCCCCTCCAACTGTCTCCATCTTTATCACCCTCCCATCCTCCGCCTCCTCTGATGAGCTTGTCCTTGCTCTGTCTTATCCACCTTGTCTTTTTTTTCTATTCCCTTTATAACATTTTTGTGGCTGATTACTTTGGAAATACAGCATGTTTGAAAGCCAGAGACAGCATGATGTAAAGTCAGGTTTTAGCCTTATATTATAGATAGAATATACTGTAGTCAAGAGGTTCAACCCATCAGAATATTTTCCAAGACTGATCGCACATCACTAAGCATCTAAAGCACCAGTATACATTACTTATTCATTGGGTTTTACTGTAACTGTATATCTGATCTGATGGTAACCATAACCGATGAGGCCTGTAATTCAACTCTATCTAAAGGATGAACTGACTATTAGGTGAGATAAAGCTAAGTGAAAGTTAAATTTTGTTTGAATTGACTCTACTATTGAAGAGAGTTGCAGTGTCCTTCACCTTTTGACTAATTGATCTGCTAATATGATTGGGTAACTATTTTAGAAGAAATTTAAGTACAAAGCAAAAAAAACTGTAATGATCTTGTCTTGAATCTTCCGAACTTGAATTAAGTTACACTGTACAGAAGATCATAAAATGCCGTTTTTGCCTTTACAAGAAAAATAAAAAGAATATTCTGAGAGACACAAATAGTTGTTCTGAACGTACACCCAAAAAGATACGGACCTAAATGTGAGTTACAGTGTTCCATCCTAACCATAAAAAAAAAAAAACTTAAAAAAAAAAACGTTAACATAAATGTTAAGTGACTTGAAGTCCTATCAAAATGTAAGTATACAAATAAGGTTTGAGGAACAGCAGCAGATTAGTTTTGTCCATGTCTGTTTGGCAGTTGATTAAGTATTAAGGGTAGCACATAACTACAGGGAGTGATCAGAATCTGCCTTTTCCATACAACCAAGTGTGAAAATGTAAAGGCCATGTGTAAAAAATAAGATGAAAATGTGCCACCAAATCCCTGTCGAAAATAAAGTATTTCTAGTAAGGTTATCTAGAGAAGTAAATGGCTGGATATATACTGTATATAGAATCGTTCTCAGAAGGCAATTAAGTAATTGTAGCACAATTTCTGTTCAGCTTCTGTTTAAAGGTCTTCAAGTCACACCGAACTAGGCCTTTGTCAATCAGCAATAGCTTAAAGTTGTGTCCATAGCAACATGGAAAATAACCAAGCATAAAAAGGAAAGGACAAAATACATTTTTGCCTTTCCGCAATTTAATAAAACATAATGCGGGTATTTTACTGAAGAAATCTTCTGTAAAATAACCATTAGTTAGATTAAATTTCATTATACACTAGGTTTTAAAGTTTTCCTTGAGTGAAAATATAGTTGTTTACCTGCCTGACTTTTATACAGGGAGTGGGGGTTCTGTCAACACGAAGACGGGAAGTGAGAGTGCACAAACAAAAATTTTCCTGACTATGGCAAGGTTGTCAAAAAAAGAGACTTCAAGACTTCAAAATCAAATAACAAAGTCAAACCTGATGGGTAGGATGTTGGGGAAGCGAGGAGCACAGGACATAGCGAGAGCACCACATGGAAACACGTTGGTATACACAAGACGATCCAACAAGGAATGACAAATACACAAGGTTTCCATAGACAGACATGGGTTGACGAGACAATCACAAACACCTGTATCACACAATGTGCAGCAAGCAGGGAAACGACAGGTGAACTTAATGGGCAATCACAGGGACAGGTCACACAGGGGAAAAAACTAAAGAAAACCAATCCTTAACACATACAGCTCTCCTATTGAATCTACTTTTTATTCTGCTGGTCTCCAACTTGTGGGGATGGGTTGGTTACCTGTTTCAAAGGTTACAATGGTCTTAAAGAGTAACAGCTTCAAAACCACTTCAAATTTGATGCAGTGGTATTAACGCAGTCTTTTAGTTATCACTCAAGACTAAATGAACATCCTACCGTTGTTGGTCAGTAGTACTTAAATCATTTTTGGGGTGTGACGACTTGGTGCTTAGATGGGTAGCTGCCATTAGAGGAATTACTTCCCCTACTAAAAGAATACAGAGGGTACAACCCATCATTTTTCAACAAATAAAAAGGTATGTATCTATTATTTTACATTGTTTTAATGGATTTCAAGGATTGGTGAAATAGACGAGGCAGCTAACTAAATAACTAACATACTAAACACCATCTTTGGGACTCTGGCATTCCTTCAGATCACAGAAAAGTAGGTTCTATTTTTCTTAGAAATAGAAACTTTTGCTGCTAAAGTAATTTTATATTTCATGTATTCACCAACAGTGTATTTAGTGAAAAAAAGTGAGTTTTTACAGCTGTAAACCATTAAAATGTTTCCAAAAGGTTTTTACGAATATATGTGGGTAGACAAACTACAGGAAGAAAAGAAAAATCTGAGTATTTAATCTAGGAGTCTTTTCTATACTTCCTGATTAAAAGACATCATGCTCACTAATTGAATGCAGGCTTGTTGTGTTTTGATTGCAACAATTCCAATTTCAATCTTTAAAATACCTTCTTTTCTTCAGTGTTAATGGACTAATGATTAATGTTCATGCGGAGGAGCTAATGAGGTCTGTGAGACAACAAAAGAAATGTAAACAGCAGGAGCATCATGACTGCACGGCTTGAAATCAAAGAAATCCTGTGTTGCTTATAACTGCAGGCAACAAAGACAACCCACTTTTAAGATCATTCTGTATCATGTGAGGGCGACAATATATCGCTAGCAAGCTGAGCAAACGGTCTCATTTGACTTTGTTAGCAGGAGAAAAGAAGAAGAAAAAAAGTATTTTATACAGAAATCATAACAAAAGAAACTGTCTATTAAAATATAAGACATTGTGACCACACAGAAATATTCTCTTTCAATGGTACTCGGACGTTTCGTGGAAAGACGTTTGGTAGCACGGACGTTTGGTAGCACGGACGTTTGGTCGCGGGGTTGTTACTGTTAAAACAGCTCTCAAAATTATAATCATGAGAGAGAGTGAGTTTAATATCTAAATATCTAATATCCAAATATAAACAGTAAACTCTGTCATAATTTGACAGCGACCAAACGTCCGTTCGACCAAACGTCCGTTCGACCAAACGTCCGTTCGGCCAAACGTCTAGTCGACCAAACGTCCGGTCGACCAAACGTCTTTCGACAAAACGTCCGGGGACCAAACATCTTTCGACCAAACGTCCGGTCACGCTTTCAATAGGCCACATTAACCTGTGTTGTGCTGGGACCTCAGCCTGGTTTAATTCATGATGAAAAACACTGGAACAATGCCCCACACATACAATAAAAGTCGGTCCAAATATGGGTAGGGAAGAAAGTGCACTAAAGCTTAAATTGGAACAATGGTTGATCATCCCAACTGCTCTGAAAACGAAACAAAAGACCACCTAACTCTAGATCATACTACATTTATGAAGGCAGAAACCCATCGGGGATTGAAACCTCAATCTCAGAACTGTGAGGCGGCCGTGCTAGACACTCAAGCATTGTTCCACCTGTTCTAGCACATATGACACAAATGACTTTTTATTAACTTAGGCTAAGGCTTTGTTGTTGATCCGCAGGGCAGTTAACCATAAGCCTATTTATGTTAAATTGTTTATAGAAACAATCGCCGTGCTGGGACTTATGAGGCAGCATATTGTGAAGCTAAAGGGGTATAATTAAAAGCACACGCTTTACTTCACGTACTATTGATTTTTGGAGCATGGAGCTTCTGAGTAAATGTCCTTTGCCTGTTTACTTAGACTCATCTTTTGAACCAACAAATAAAGGGAACAGTAACTTAGAGATAACAGCAACTGTATTCTAACTGCTTCTGAAGCACACTCATTTAATTGAAAAACTCTACTGAAGGACCACTATCACTGCACATGTAAAACAGAAGACATTCACAAGGAAAAGAACACAGACATTGATCAATTAATGCTCAAGAGTACCTACAAGGCAGGGATTCATGCTTAAAGGCAATTCTCATCTATCCAATAATGTTGTTCTGAAGTGCCATATTTATTGCCATGGTTCTGACTCAAATCCTAATCATAGCTATTACAGCTAGGCTGGCTAATGACATCAGGGGGGGGCCATGAATGAGGCAGAACCGACTTGGTTGTTTTCATGTGGGTATGATAATATTAATGGGATTAACATGGCGTACCTAAACCCGCACTCAGATAAGCACAGTAAGGGCCTATTAAAAATACATTGACAACAATGGAGTAACACGGGTAAGCTGTGAGAATAGCTACGTCCTACGGTTTCCCTAACAGCGCTCCCACAAAGCGGTGCAGTTCCATCCAATCGAAAACTGCAAATGTTACCTAAATAAATACCTTTCCAATTATTGACAATCAATAATATTCGTTCATTCATTCATTTATACATTCATTTTCTATTCTGTTCATCCTCAAGAACGGGGTGGGAATCTTTGACAGAAAGAGGCATAAACCATACATATTTTCAAATGTTATTCCTTGAAAGCCATAATCAGAATTTACATGAAAAATCTGTGCCTTTTTTAGTCATCTAACCACTTTTAAAGTACAAAAATTCACTGAATTCTTTTGACAACATTGTTACGCGGCTACTAATCAATGAGTATCAATGAGAGTACGCATGCCAATGTCTAATGGAAAAAAAAGATCATTAAAGTGGCACTAGAGGTAGTGGTGCAATTGGGACTCATCTTTGTCACCAGCGTTTTCCATATTTTACCTCACACATCAGCGGTCAGCCATATGCACCCATCAAAAGAGCCATATATGCCTCTTGAGCCATAGGTTCCCTACCACTGCACGAGAGTAATGGATTTAAAACATGTTATTTTCATTTACTAGTAATAAAGGTTTTATAATGGCGACCATAGACTTTTTTAAAATTTTTCATTAATTAAAATTGGATAAATTGGTAAAACCCAACTAGTCTGGGCTCTGAATACATAATACATGAGCTGAACAGTTCACCATGCCAGTGTAAAAAGTACTTACCAGTGTTGTTGCGATAGGGGCCAGAGTCAGGCCCTTGGCTCTGGCTGAGACTCCTCATGGGACCCTTGTTGTGATACACACGTTCCTCATATATAGGGTCTATATGGTGTTCTGGGGAACCCAAAGGTCGGAGGGGCTCCTGACTGTGCTGACTACTGTAGGAGCCACGGGAGCCTGAAGTAAAAGAAAAGGAAAGAAAAAAGTTAAAAAGTTGTAAAATCTCCCACAACACCTCAGATTCATTTTTTTAAGTCAAGAAGGAAAATAGGTTTTATCTGGTCAATAAAAAATAGGAATAAAATCGGGGTCATAATGACCATGAGGCTGAAGTCAAATAGGATGTAATGGGAGTGGTTATGTACATTAATAAGAAAAGAGGTGAATACGCTCAAATTTGGATGATACATACAGCAACGAGATTCTATACTAAAAGGAAGCAACATGTTTGAAGGTGGAAGGTGCAATAGAAAGGTCATTTCCCAAAAAAAACCTTACCATTAGCACCTTTCCCCCCATTTGGCTGTAAGGTGCACCAATTACAAAATGATCAGGGTGTATTCTGCAGTAGACTTTAAAAAGAAGACTGTAGTTGGTGACACGGACACAAGAAGAAATTATGGATAATGAGCAGAAGATGAATAAAAAGAGAAAAACGCCACAGCATTTCATTTTCTTTAATCTACAGACACCACATTCCTGTTAGTCAGCAATAAAATAATGATATGCTGGGTGTTTGGAAGAAAGTCCAAATTCAGAGGGCGACAAAGACATTGACAGGAGACGTGTTCACTACAATGGAAAAAACAACTAAGTTGAAGAATGACAAGAAGACATTAAATTAAGAAAAAAGTCAAATTTCTGTTATTTTTAGGTGTCTTACAAAAAAAAACTAATCACACATTATAAAGAGAACAAGTTCAGAGAAATCTTAGATTCCACTGAGTTTTCCTGCAATGGCACAGATAAAAAAGCAGGAAAGCTGCCTAAATTAAAAGTCTGAATTTGCAAGTTACAAACTTATGAAATAGGCAAAACGCGCCCATTTAAGAGCATGACTCACCCAAGCTGGCTCCTTTCCTCAAATCCTCTCCAACTTTGAAGTCTTTGAGTTGGTTTTTATTTCTTTTTTTCATGTATTTTTATTATTTCTTTTTTTTTTTAGTCAAAGGACTTCAGAAGCACTGACCTTATTCTTTCAATAGACAGAGTGAAGTAAAGAACACAAAAGTGCAAAAAATATATTTTCTATGTTGTTCAATTCAGTAAAATATTTAAGGTTAACACAATGTATGAATGAAACTGCTGTTGTTTGAAATGGATTCAAAGCACATTTTATAGTCACATTTTATAGTTGTAATTGCTAGTTGAGGGACACAGCAAAACTTTTTAATGGTTGTTCTCTATGTACAGTATTACATGTACATCCTGTCCAGCAAGCTCAATGTCTCGTTAATTCATAAATACAGCAAGGCTTCATAAGTGAGCACCCAAAGGCATTACAAATGCACCTCGGGCAACATCATTCAACATCAACCATTCAGTTATCAATTGTTACTGTCAGGCTGGCTTTCCCAGTGTTGAAACCACCCATGTATTCTTCTACTGATATAACAAGTCATGCAATGGGAAAAATGCATGTGTACTTTTGTCATGATCCACTCTGTCCTTTAAAAAAAATCTTATTTGGTCAATCCCTGTGTTTGTCGCTGTTAATTATTTTCAATATTTTTGTTAACAAAAAAAAGCTAATCTGCCGAATATCCATTGATACTTGGTACTGGTAATGATAGAAGATACTCCCTTCTAACATCAAGACCATCAGCCATATAAAATACAAACAGTTATGTTGTACTTTATAGAGGGCAGCCACAAGTGTGCTCCAAAAGATTTTAAGGGATTTGGACCTTGATGTAAATCTTAAAATACTAACCTCAGCACGCCGGCGGAGTCGTTCACAGATCAGTTCATTTAATCGACTAAAACGCAGTACTTGACCTTTCTAAGAATGGCTGAGCGCGGCATTGATATGCAACAAAGAGGCTCATCATAACCCAGGTGCTTAAATAAAACTGGGCCCACACCCCACACACACAAATACACAAAGACATATTGATTTTCCCACAGACCACTTCTCCTTGCAGCTACACAAACATTATTTGTACAGAAGATGGAAATTATCATCGATAGTTAGCTCAGTCTGACTAGATCTGTTTTGGCCAAAATGAAATACCATTTACAAATGGAAATAAAAGAGAGGAAAGTTAAAGTCACCACCCAAACTGAATTAAAATGTTACATAAATTTTTTTAAATGCAAAATGGTGTCTAGCTGCTAGGCCTGAGTTCATTTTTTCTTCACCCATTTTTAGGGAACAGTGTTCAATTTTAGCTACGTTTGAATGACTTAGCAATAAAGCGATTTTTCTTCTTTTTTTAAAATTCTTGTGATCAATTATATCAAAAATGACATTCTGAGGTGCATTAGCAATGTGAGACTTTGTCAAAGTTATGGATAATACGCTATCCAGCAATTAGCTGGCAAACAAATCAGGGTGTACCCTGCCTCCTGCCCGTTGTCAGCTGGGATAGGCTCCTGCATCTCCAGAACCCTTGTGAGAATAAGGAGCTAGGATTATGAATAAACGAATGATTGACAATCCAATCCAAAATATTACCCCAAGAAATACAGTAAAATAATGTATCTACCAGGAAAGGTATTCAAAAAATATGGCCTTAGCAGTTAAAAAGGTTCAATGATGCTAACAGTTTGCACACTGGAATAAGAATTTCCAGTTACAGTGGTACCTCGTCATACGACCGTTCGTCATACGGAATGCTCGTCTTACGGGGGAAATTTCGATCGAATAATTCGCCCGTGATGCGGTCAAAATTTCGTTATGCGACCAAGCCAGGTGGCCATGGCATTTTTTTTTGCATATCTTTCGTGTACGTATAACAATATTTACGAGCACCGGATGAGCTATTCAGACCAGGAAACGCACAACGCCCATGCGCGGGGAAAAGAGGGCTTTCTGGGTAATGAAGTATACTCGTGCTCGCAACAGCATCCCCGGGGATGCGAACACAGATGCTACAAGCTAAAAGGAGCCGCTAGCCAGCGCCCCTGTAAGCTCCCATGAGAAATCCGACTCGGATCGCTGCCGCCTGTGCGACGAGGAAACAGAGTCGTCTGAACACTTATGGCTCCGCTGTCCGGCCTTAATGACCGAACGCTACCATCGCGGCTTGGGCAACTCCCTGGATGAACTTATCCGTGTTCCAGTGGCAGCCCTAGCGCTGCTGAGGGTAATCCTCAGGCGCCTGAGGTGAAAAAGAAGAAGAAGAAGAAGAAGATGAGCAGCGGGGCGATCGCTGATAAGACTGCTTGCTGCTCGTTGGCAAGTGGTCGTGCGTTCTCCGATTGTGAGGACATTTGTGTGCATCATTTTCGGAATATTTTGAAGGGAATAGTACGACAGCAAACAGCCCATGGATAGCGAACGTGAGGGTGGAGTGTTTGTTCTGTTTACGAGTGCGTCATGTTGAAAACAAACCGAACCCCCCGCCCCTTTTGTGCGTCTCTCTCTCCCCTCGGCGAAATCCGCCCAATTTTAGTTAGATTAAACACTTTATTTCTATTAAACCACTCGTTATTTATTACTTTGTCAATATATGGCGAATTATAAGAAATAAAACATTTTTTTCAATCCAATATCCTGTTTTTGGTGTTTTTTTCAGAGAGTTGGAACGAATTAATTTGTTTCCCATTCATTTCAATGGGAAACGTTACCTCGAGTTACGAGAAACTTGTCATACGAGCTCAGTCCCGGAACGGATTAAGATCGTATGTCGAGGTACCACTGTATTTGTAAAGTGGACCAAAATATATTCAGACAGTGTTTATGTCCAACTATGACTGCAGACGATTGTGCATAAAACTATGAATGGCATATTTAGAGTAGTAATGACTAATATCGTAATCTATGGAGTGTGAGACGCTTACTTGCTAGACTGCCAGGCCTCTGAAGTGTAGCAGTTGCGTAGAGCTCATGGGAAATCTTGTACTGGTCGGACGCATGGTGTGCTGCAAGTCGTTTGGGAGACAAAGTGGCATAACTGCCAATGCCTGAGCTCATCTGCAAAGACAAGCAATAGCTTTGTCAAATATTGCTAAATAAACAGAGCACAAAGAGAGATTAAAGTATATAAATTGGTGCAATTATTTTACTTACTCTCTCTTGGTAGCAAAATGCATGTTTTGGTTATAATTTTATTTCTGTACATCCAGATATTTTAAACCAACTTCTACTACAGTATTCCTGCAAGGTAAACATTCCTCAAGTAGATTTGTCCATCTTTGGAAATCACTTCAATGGACTTCTCATTCTAAATGTAACTCAATCAGCAAAGAAGTGCAGCACAAAACCTATTTTGTGCTTCAATGTATAAATAAGCTGTCACCTAGTTCATGCTATGCTTCCCGAAAGCGCAATACTATATGCTGTGTATAAAAATATATTCTATTTAAAATGTCATCTGGACTGAATTTTTGGACCTCTTGTTGAGGAGGGGGTAGGTCAATCATTGTGTCAAATAAAAGACAAACATGAAAATTGTGTTAACATTGTTGATAGCTTGTAACCTCTTGAATCCCCCACTACTACTTTCTTCCAGGTTAAATGTAGTGTTTATCCTCTCCACCTATTGCACTTGCATGACTGCGGGGTTCCCATGCAGGCTCCAGCTATTATAAAAATAAACATCATACAGTGGGAATAACAGCTAAAGTGGACTTTAAATATGACCTTAATGCAAGGCGCAGAACCATTAGTCACTTGTGTTAGGTGAACTAAAACAGTGACGGACGTACACCCACCAATACTGACTGACTCGTCAGCTTATCCCCTCCTGGGTCACCACAGCGAAACAGATGATCCGCATGATAGATTTGGCAACAGTTTTATGATGGATGCCCTTAATGACACAACCCATACAAGCAGGAATCGAACCGAGGCCACCAAAATAGCAACGTGGCATTCATACTATCGAGCCACTATTCAAGTTTGTACACCACAAAGTATTTACATAATTAGGGGGGGCTACAAGCTACACACCCAACTAATCAACATGCCTTCAACATTAAAGCCAGTGCAAAGTTCTATAACACTGCATAAAATAATAATAATAATACACAATTAAAATACAAATAAAATCATGGTTAATTTCAGACTGAAGTGATTGTTACCTGATGTAGAGGGGACGATGATGAGCCAGCCCCTCCACCAGTTGAGTTGGGTGGAGAGGCCAACCTCAGGGGAGAACCACCACCACCTGTCGTCACGGCAACGTTGGTACTGGAAAAGAAATAACAAACACCAGTCATTCAGAACGTTTGTGAAATGTTTTTTTCTCATCTCAACCCATCCCATTTTCTAAACCGGTTCATCCTCATTTAGGTCATGGGGGGTGCTGGAGCCTATCCCAGCTGACTCAAGGGCAGGGCACAAGGAAACGGACAACCATGCACACTCACACCCATACTTCGGGGCAATTTAGAGTGTCCAATAAGCCTACCATGCATTTTTTTGGAATGTGGTAGGAAACCGGAGTACCCGGAAGAAACCCACGCAGAACATGCAAAGTCCACACAGGTGGATCGACCTGGATTTGAATCCAGGACCCCAGAGCTGTGAGGCCGACGTGCTAACCACACCCAAACCGAAGGGCCACACTTTAAATCAGATTTAATTATGACATTATCAACCTTTCTTTCATCATCTGTAAGATTGATGTGTTTAATTCCAGATTCTGTTCATCAGTGTTACTTGTAATCTTTAGTATCAACAGCAATTCATCAAAATCAAGATGAGCATCACATGCAGTACCTGAATGACTTAGCCAGTCGATTAGCAGGACACTGTTTGCTGGGAGAGGAGGATGAGGAGGAAGAAGGTAGGCGTTGAGTGGTCGAGTACCCCAGAGAGTCAGAGGCAGAACCCAGGCGTTGGAGTTTGTTGGGGGAGCCCGGCCCGGAACCCCCTCCCCCACCACACAGAGGGGAATTGACACGTTGGGTGGGTAAGGTAGAGCTGGAGTAGTAGATTCCTGATGGACAAAAATCAAAATACAGCACATATATCCATCAAAAATCTGGTTAGTGTAGAAAAATAACAAAATCCCCAATATGTAAATATTTCAAAATGTACTAAAACGTGAAATACATTTTTTTAAGGACATTCAGTGAATTCAGTGTATGAATTAAACTGGTGAGGTGGCCTGGCAGATGAGTGGTTAGTGCATCGACCTCTCAGTAGGCTGGTTGGAAATTCTAAATTGCCTCCTAGGTATGAGTGTAAGTGTGAATGGTTGTCCGTCTCCTTGAGCCAAGTGATTGGCTGGCCACCAATTCAGGGTGTCCCTCGCTACGTGCCCGAAGTCAGCTGGGATAGGCTCCAGTACCCCCCGCGACCATTTTGAGGATAAAGCCGATCAGAAAATAAATGAAAGAATTAAACTGGAATGTTAAAATACATAACGCCATCTCAGGTTGACAAAAATCTATTTTTTAAAGATTCCAAAATACGTAACTTAAGACTCGAACACATACTGCTTTACCAATTCTTAGGATAAAGCAAAGAAAATGACAGCACTTCTATAGAATTAATAATGACTTTGGAGTGTCGTAAAATCAATTTGAAGAAACTTATTAGTATAACAATTATCTTATTAAAGCTGTCAGGCATAACTTCCACTGTTGTTAAATTTCAGCAACTCGGCGAATGATCAAGTGATCTCATATCTATTACTTAATTATATAAAAACACGAGGCGGATATACCAGCCGCCCCAAAAAAAAGAAAAAGAAATGAGAGGTCAATACATACCTGCCCCACTTTGTGATTGTTGCTGCTGGGCTGCACGGCTCGATGTCACCTGGGTTTGATTTTTAAAAATGTAGAGGGAAGAGAAGGGATGAATAAATGTGTGAGATAATTAGGTTGGTGATGAAATGGAATGGAAAGAAATGATAGGAGGATGCAAGAGATAAAGAACGGAGTATTAAAAAAACGTATATGCACAATGACTTCAGTCACATCATTGAGCAAGGAGGGCGACAGAGATCTTAATGAAATCCCTATGGTACACAGTTTGGGAGTTTCAAACAGACTCTTGGAAGCTGTATATAATAATCTCAGAGAAATTTCTTTGACCAAAGAAAACTCTGATTAAACAGTATGGTAGTCCATACTTGAAGTAAATGACTAGAAACCCTTGGTATAATACTATCTATCATCGTCGAAATCGTGACAATTAATGAATTTACATGTATATTTTAAATCCAATCTTAATTCATGTAGTCGCTCATATAACCCAAAACATTCTGTATAGGGTGTCTTATGTGAAGGTTATTCGTACACCAAGTGATAATAATCTTCAAGACTGATTTTTATAAATCATCACCTTATACATCAGCATTTCCAGTTATATAGATCATATAGGAAACAAAACAGTAGCATTTGGGAAAAAAGGATTTAGAGGAGTTAAGGAATGTGTGCAATTATTATTTAAACAACTATGCCAGGTCGCTGAATTTGTGTACACTTGATGTTTCTTGATTGGAATACATTTAGAATGAGGTTATTGTAACACAAAGTTTGTTTTGGTAATCTCATTGACTCCTAACCTACTTACAAACATGAAGCCCTTAATGAGAAAGTGTATTTAAGATGTTTGTCCATGTTTATTTTCTTTGAAGAGTAGCATCATGGGGGTCTCAAGATAATATGAAGTCTCATGACTTAGAAGAATGATGCAAAAAGATAGGTCAGATATTTCAGTTTCCATTGTGAGGAACCGGAAGACCACCGGCGCAGTTCTAGTTAAGGCCTCAAGTTAGAAAAATCTCACTTAAGCAGAGGTGAAGGCTGGTGAGAAAACTCAACTCAGCTTATTCCACCCACTCCAGTCTTGTCCAGTTGATTCTCACTGTTTTGTCAATTTGTTTGTACTTTGCACCGTGATTTCTTTCAGCCTTTTTTGTTCTGTGGTTTGGTTCATTGTTTCTTCTATATCCTGTCACTTTCTTTTATTCTTGCTGTGGCCCACCTTATAGAACAGCAACTTCATTCTGAGTCTTTTCTTTGTTTAAATATCTTGATGTTTTAGTGTTTATTGACTATTCCTTACTTGATTTTGATCTTTTTGTAGCATATCTTTGTATATTCCAGGACTAGGTACAACTCTACCACACTCCAACACGAATTCAACATTACAAAATTTGAATACAAGTTGTGAGTCACCACACAACACAAACTACAGCATTCATTCTCTGGTTGTTAATGATCTTATACACTTTACGTACAGGACTGCAACTAACTTGTTTTTTAGTATTAACAGGATGTTCTACAACATTTAGTGTGCAATCAATGTGAAATACAGCTTTTAACTATTAACTTCAAATGAATTGTAGAAAAAAACAGTCCCATGGTAAGATACCAACAGGTACCGTAATATATGCTAAACTATGAATAATATGCATCTTTGTTCTACAAAACACCAATGAGATGTTGGTTGTGGCAGGTGTTACCAAATTGTTCCGCAAAATAGACAAGTTCCACCATTTGGCACGGGTTCTTTTCGAAATTCTCATGAGAACACACAGGCCTCGTTTTTTTCACAAAGCTGTGGGAGGGAAAGGACATATGCCAGTGTTCAGCTGAGCCAAACAGCCTTATGTTGATACTTAAAGCTGTAAAGGTGATCCAGATACATTATTACTCACCGAGCAGCTATAATGCACCATGATGCAAGCACAGTCCCTGAGTCACCTTGGAGCACTTGCATTGTTTTACCTTGGCTCGCAAAACTAAATTCTACTTTCCTATTTCTCCTCAATTAATAGCAATAATAAATAACATCTACCAACAGAGATGCACAAACAGTGTGCTGGAAATATGACTGAAGTACAGCTATATTGTTTGTCTGCATGTGTTGCTGTACAGTTTGTGAGATCAGCAGTACAAACTAAGCTAACACCACAATATAGATGTTATTTAGCATAAGCATTAAAATAGCAGACTTGAAAGCGAGAAAACTTGGTTGTTTTCCTTAAACTAGATGTAAAGTGCTTTGTTTTACATGTATTTGATTTAGGAGTGGCAATGAATAGTTTGAAGCCTTTTTATAAGTATAATTGTCATTAAATGAATCTAGCAAACTGCTGCTGGTTGTGAATTACGTTGAGACAGTGCCACCATACTTTATTCGCATCCCAAATATGGGATAGAACAAGTCAAACTAAGATACAAAATGTGCAAGACATACTATTTCTTCTGTCATATAATCATTATGTAAGTATGTGTTTTGTCAATTCAGTTTTCATCAGTACCAATCTTATGTTAGCCCAAGTCTGTTTTACTCTCTTTTTGATACAATCTGGATTTCATTCTAAAAAAAAAATATTCATGAATTTTCTAAAACACTTCTCATCTGGGTCTGCGGGGTGAGCTACGCCCTCTTATAGTTGACTGCAAGGGAGACCCCTTCCAATCTGGACATATTGAAACCCCATTATTGTTATAATTTTATTCATTCATATTCCATACCGCATCCTTGTAAGGGTAACGTGAGTTGCTGGAGCCTGTCCCAGTTGATTTCAGGCGAAGGGCAGACGACACCCTAGACTGATTGCCAGTCAGGTAGGGCACACAGAGAAACAGACAACCATTCGGACTCACAATCATACTGCCACTAGCAGGAATTGAGCCCTCTCCTGCCCTCACCAAAGTTAGGAGAGAGACCGACTACACCACGAGGTAGCCATTCAAACTTTACTTTTGTAATAATAATTTTCAATTCGATGTAGCCCTGATAGACTTTATAGTTTCAATCACTTGTTAAACGTGCTAACTATATGAAGTTATATTTAACCTGTGTTGAATGCCAATAAATCATATGTAAGGATCTACCAATTTATGTCAAATTAGCATATGCTCATCCTTTGATTAAAATAACAGTAACTCAAATATTTGCAATTTACAATGGAATGACTAAGTGTTTAAACTTCTTTGAATTGAAGTCCACCTAATTATCATTTCCTTTAACCAACTTCCTTAGATGCTCATTGTAACCTGCTTAAATCATCTCATTTTCCATCTAACCTTCATGAATAAAATTACAAACTTGTATCAAAACAACCATAATATATATATATATATATATATATATATATATATATATATATATATATATATATATATATATATATATATATATATATTTTCATTTTCTGAACTGCTTTATTCTCACTAGGGTCGAAGGGGGTGCTGGAGCCTATCCCAGCTGACTTCGGGCCAGAGGCGGGGGATACCCTGAATCACAGGGCACATGGAGACAAACAACCATTCACGCTCACATTCTATTTAGAGTGTCCAGTCAGCCAACATGCATGCATGTATTTGGAATGTAGGACGAAACCAGAGTACCCAGAGAAAAACCACGCAGGCCCGGGGAGAACATTTGAATCCAGGTCCCCCACTATGAGGCCGACACGCTTACCACTCAGCCGCTGGGCTGCCCTGTATTTAACTTTTTTTAATTTTATTTTTGTATAGATGCAAGTGTCTATTTCAAGGAATATGACTCATGGGACCTTGGAGTAGTTGATTTACGAAGCCAATTGCCAAAAGAAATTACAAGCAGGACCCAAAACTGTAGCCAGATAAGGACTTTAGGAAATTGAACATGTTAAATAAAGTCTTGTAATCGATGGACAACTCATTAAGATGGCAAATAAATGATTGGTGAGCAAATAAACGGTGTTCCCTATTGCGTTGGTTGACACCTTTGCAGTACCGCTTCTGCCACTAAAACACTGAAGTAGTTGAGGTGCCATGTAGCCATGTATTATTAAACAAAAGACTCTCAGGGTTATAAATACCCTCCAGAAGAGCACCAACATGGCGCTCTTTTTATTTCACTCCAAAAATGGCACTGTCTTCAAACTTAAAATATACTTACATGCCTTACCAAAATTATAAAAAGCAATCACTGGGTTGTGTGCTACCAATAGAAACAGTGCTACAAGTACGTGGCAATAAAAACATCTACGTAGTGTGCATGCCTGTGGGCTTCACCTATCCATGGAGATTCAGCAGTAGCTTGTGAAAAAGTGAATTCATGACCCTCGCTGACAGCTCTGGCCCAATTACATTGACAAGGCCATAACATGAGAGGCGATTACACATAAAGCCGCACACATTCAGACAGCGATGGTGAGGCAAAAAGACAGAGGAGATCGGAAAAAAAGGGAAAGCTCTACCATGGCACTAATATGACAATTTATAATTATGTGGAAAAGTGACACTATTAAGACATCAGTAGAAATTAAAACCCTGGAAACCTAATGAACTCAGATATAATGTCATGAAGAATTAAGTCGCTTATATTTAAAAAAAAAAAAAGATAAAACAAAATTGAAGCTGATAATGAATGGAGGCATTTGAGCATCTGTTTGAGAAGCCCTTTGTGGGCAAATAAGCGCTTTTATGATGATAATACATCACCTTTGAAATCTTGACTTACTCTATTACTCTTCATTACCAGACTGCTGTAATTATGATAGGCCTTCACCTGCAGCTTTATTTCACTGGAACTAGTAAACACTAAACTCGCTTTTGATTGCTCTTAATTGTGAGTGGGTGAGCATCGTATTACCTGCATTTTTAAAAACAGCTTTAACTGTGTTTGAAAACTTTAAAAATGCCTGCCCAATTAATGGCATGCTTTCAATATTTCTCTCTGAACTGTTTGTTCATTTTTACGACACAACAAAAGCAACAAGAAAAGCCATAACATCTCACTGTGAAACTTCATGCAAAGACTTCGATTTAATCCCTCAAGTAGTCTAACTAATAAAAAACTAAAGGCAAGTGCCAACCAAATAAGATCCAGTCATCTTATTGTCTTCAAACTGAGCATCTTGTAACATTGCAGCATATCCTACCTGGTTATAGCTGTGCACAGCTCCTCCAACATGCCCACTGCGCTGAGGAGATCCTGCAGAGATGTTGTCGCTAAGGGCGAGGGTCTGGTTGCTATGGTAGCTGGCAGAGTACTGGAGCGAAGCCTCCGGGGTGGAGTTGAGCTGCAAGGAACTCTGGGAGAGGAGCGTCGGTCCTACGGATGGAGACAGGAGTCACTTGGATGGGGGGTAGAGTTTGTGATGCCAATGTGCATGTATGCATTTACATAGAGGGAGAGAGAGAGAGAGCGAATAGTGAGAAAGACCAGGGGGCAATTCAAAGAGTAGCGGGGGATGAAGGCGAGTAAAAAAGAAGTGAAGAGAAAAATAGGGAAGTGAGAGAGGCGGAGAGAGAGAGAGAGCAATTTAGAGAAGATAGTGCAGCAGTGCAGCACTCCGTGAGTTGGAGATGGCATACATAATTTATTAGCAGAGGGAAAGAGAAACAGAGGAACAGAGAACATCGGAGGATGAGGATGAGGAAGGCTGAAAAGAAGTTGCAATAGACGAAACAACTGGATATGTTTCCACCCATGTTAAAACTTTTTTTAAACCGTTGATTTAAAGAAACCTCTTCTTGAACCTTCTTCACAATGTACCCGTTTTACAATTGAAGGGAAAAAATACTTTAAAGCTACCTTTTCGGTTTTCACGGCAAACGGTGCTTGGTAATCCCAATTTCTAAATAGCACTAACCCAATAATAACTACATAAAATAATACAAAAATACGTAGCTAACATACCAATGAAGACAAAAAGCGCACATTTGATCATCAGTATTCTCACACATATACACTTGCGTGGCCCACTTAGATAGATCTGATAAATACAGAGGAGATTCTGCCTTTAAAATAAGTGCAATGTTCTGATTTAAAATATAAAACATGATTTATTATTTTTAGTTTGCTGCGGTGTAAAACTGCTCTGCTCAAATATGTTACTAAACATCACAATTGTATTCAAGTATCAAAACCTTAAGAACAGAACCAGGGTTATCTTTATAATAATACTAATAATGTCCATTAAAATCATAAAACTGAATATGCTTAGTGAACATGTGTATAATGTGGCTAATGAGGGTATTGTGAAATGTGATTGACACTAAATAGGTCACTGTCAGCAAATCTCTCAATAGCCAGTGGTGTGGATGAGTGCATTTGTGTTTATATCACATTGTGTTTTATTCAAGGGCAGTTAGGTCTGTGACTTGTGCTCCCATCCCTCATATATATTTCATTAGGCAACTATTTTTACTCCCTCGCTGTCTCTTTTCATTTCTGACAAAAAGACTGATATGCTTGTGATGTGCTTAATTACACCTTCATGGTGGATGCACCACTTTAATGGAATGCTTGCAAGGGCTCCACGGTGGTTAATGGTTAGCCCTAGATAGACAGGAAAAAAAGTGGAATTACTGTTCTAAGTAATATTTAAAAGCAAGTCATATATGTCAATAAAACATCCCATAAGACAAGCATAAAGTCAAGGGTGTATCGTGCTTACACAACCACAACCCTTATGTGGGAAATAAAAGAAAAAAATGGATAGATATGATTATGATATAAGATGTTTTTAACCTCTGACCACAGATCTATTAAGCAACATTTGAAAACAATCCAAAATATAACAAATCAACAAAAGAAGTTCAGTTACTTCCTTCACAGTCGAGGAGAAAAAAGAAAAAAAAAACTTGCTGGTAAGGTAATGGTATCATGTTTATCAAACGTTAAAACCATATTTTTTAGTCTATAAACCATGACCTTTTTTTCTCCCTTTGAACTCTGTGGGGAGTTGCTAGAAGGAAGCTGCTATGCCACTGGCCATTCTAGTTGAGTTAGTCAAGCACGAATGGGGTTTTATTACAAATTATTTTCTGTGTGCTGTTTGGTGCCACCATGTAAGAACAATTTGAGGCTAAGCATGACAAGTTCACCAAGTTTATTTCTTACAGAAATCCAGCGCGCTATGTCAAAGCTGTTAAAAGAGCACCAACAAAACCATGGCGTGGCTCATAAGCTGTGCTCTAGAACGCAGAATTCACAGTAAACTTTCCAAACAATTTTAGATGTCTGCAACTATGTGTGAGTTTGCTTTGTAATTCTTAGAAATGACATAAAAATGTTTGCAAAATATATAGGGGGAAAATTGAAAACACAAGCCGTCAGGCTCTTTAACAAAAGAAATGGCTGAATGTTAAGACCAACCGTGTGTGTACATGTACATTTGTGTGTGTATGTATATGTATATTTTATATATATTTCAGCAACACACTTATTTATTTATATATTTATTTATTTATGAACTTATTTATTACCTATTTATTTATGTCTAAAATTTATTTTCCTGTGTCTGTATTCTCACCCTCTTGCTACAGTAACAATGAAATTTCCCAAATAAATTTATCTAATCTATCTAATCTAATGTGTAGTGGTTCACTCGCTTGACTTTGGTGCGGGCTCGATTCCCATTGGTGGCGGTATGATTGAGAGTGTGAATGGTCATTTGTCTCTTTGTGTGCCCTATGGCTGACTGGCGACCAGTCTAGGGTGTAGTCTGCTATTCGCTTGAAATATACTGGGATAGGATCCAGAAACCCTTATGGCGATACGTAGTATGGAGGATGAATGAATTGGAAATAAACATGCTTCAATTATACAAAAAAACAATAACATACTGTTGATATTTCTGTTTGATTCAAAGTACATATTTGCATGAAAACATCCAAAATTCTTCTTAAGCCTCTGTGGTAGACAGGTGCTCTGAGTCCAGCGTTTATTTTTCAGGAAAATGCCTCAAGACAAAGACGACGAAAAGATGAACTGAGCGCCCCTTTAAAGCCCACCATAAGTGCCTACCCTAGAAAAATAAAAGTTGTCTAATTTCTCAGTCTCTGTTATCCGATGGCATTCTCACTGCAAACTGAGATCAACCTCCTCAGTTTCCTTCCTTCACAAAACACTTGTCTTATTCCATTCCCATGCAATCCCTTGCTTGTCATGAATTATTAACTATTACTTTGCGTGAGCCTTAACTCCCAGAGCCGTCAAAGAGAGCTTTGGTGTTACCATAGGGGGGAAAAAAAGGAACCGTAGGTATTTGTTTCGCAATATGGGTTAGTGTGGGCTACTGAGAATATGGTGTTCATATATTTTGTATTGTATGAGTGACAATAAAAGTATTACATGCATACATTATAAGAAGCAAGTGTATGCATTTGTTTGTCTACATGTGGCAATTAATACCACCAAAAATAAATTAATGGCCATGACTGAAAGATTTTTAACAGTTAATTGTTTTTAAGCATTTTAAGAGTATACCATACACACGTCAAATTTCAACATATAATACAACTTACCGTATTTTCTCGCGTATAAGCCCTACACACATTTGTACTCCCTATTAAAACCATGAATATGGAGGTGAAGATTGTGAATCAGGGGGTTTCTTTTACGAGAGAAATCGTAAAATTCAACGATTTTAAGGCAATTTTAAGGGTACGGCTTACACGCAGAGGCGGTCAATATGCGAGAAAATACGGTAACTTTTTACATTTATCATTATTTAACATCATGTCACATTCACTGCATAATGAATTGGATTAATCGGCACCCACAATGAGATGGTGGTGGAAGATGTGTATTTGCAAAAAAAGGTGGAGGATCACAAAAGGAGTGTTCACTCTCTTATTCCATTATTTCCATCAGGCACACGTTTCAAATGATCTCTCACGAATCTTTCTCAAGAAACTATTTCTTATCTGAATACAACAGATAGGAAAATATGACAAACCAAACTATACCATGTGCTATCGTAATCATACATTACATTTATCGTATCTATGATTGCAAAAAAACATATTTATAGACTATTCAGATACTCTATGATTCAAATTCCAGTAATTCCACTCATTTGGTTAGATTTCATTTATTTTTAACATTAGAAATTAAATTGAATAGAACAAAGTATGATCTGATCTAAAAATATATTTTGTGACAGCTGCATTACTGACTTGGCATTTTACGTAGTTAGATTGCTAAATACCTAAAGATACTGCACTTTAATTATTCTGACCAAATTCACAAATTTATGCTGAAAGACATGTACTTATTGTTGTTTTCTAATTATGATTAAAAAAAATCATTGTGGTTCATTTATGAAGACCTCCTAAGGACAAAGAGACTTGAATCTTTTAGGAGTTGGAATAAAATGAAAACGCATACACAATTATTTCCCACCTACAAATGAACACACGAGAACAAATGTGGGGGTGGTGAATTCCTAATGTTTTTTCTAGGATTTTGGAAGCGTGCTTTGTTTTGGTTCAAGGTCTGCTTTGAGGTGTGGCAAGATCACAGCAGTGTGAATAATAATTACGATTCAACCAGAACCTATTAAAATCCCCTGTTACCCATGAAGATACACAAAGGCACACCCACACACAAAGCATACTTACGTTCGACACCATCAAGAATTCCTGACTCCTGGAGGGAGCGAATGCAGGAATCCACCAACTCCAAACCAGTAGTCAATTCATCCTCAATATCTTTTTGTCCATCTGCTGAGAAAATAGGGGGAAAACGATCAATGATTCTGGAATTGTAAAGAATATATACTTGATCTTCAATATAAATAGTGTGTTAATTACCTTGAGCATTCCAACGAAACTGATCATCTGCCGAACTGCAAGCAAATAAAATGATTACGTTAATTTCTTGCAAAAAAATTAGACAAGTAGTTCTTGTCCAAGGGGAACTGTAAATTCCAGTTGGTCATAGTCCATTTTGACAGATGTCTTGATGGCCAATCACAGCCTCCCTTACTGTCAGCCTTTTTCCTATCGTCTGGAATAATTTAACAAGCTTTGCTAACTATTGATGTTTCCCGTGAAATATAGAATTCTGCCCAGAATTCAACAGTTGTCAACTGTTAGGATGGACACCAGCAAGACACTTGCTAAGCTGTGTGGTACTTCAGGGAAGTAGGTGGACAGAAGAATAGGCGTGCACTAAAATGTTCTTTAATAAACAATCTCATTAAAAAAATAAATAAAATATAACCTTCAGTCAAAGCTTCGGAATAAAATGAAGAAACAAACAGCAACATAGCTAAAACAAACTTATGGCGGGGAAACACGAGGGGATGCCATGATGTGACCAGATGCTGACCGGACGATATAAAATAAGACAAAAAAAATGACAACAGGTTTAAATAGACTGGGATTAACGAGATAATGAGAAACAGGTGGGTGACACGAAAGACAGGGATTGGCTGAGGACACAAAAGGGCAGATGACAACCAGTGAAAGCAATGTTTGACCACACAGAGTGAAAGAAGCAAAATAAGCATAAAAAACCCAAGGATGGATATCTGTTGAAACCAGAGTATATTTCTGATTATTACACTAGTTTGTTTTTAACATAAGGTATTGATATTAGACACAAACTGGCAAGGAAAACGGAATCCAGATAAGATTTGGCCAAAACTACCATTGATGGTGATGATTCACGCTCAACCAGATTGCTGTCGAAATAACTCAAGGCGTTTGAACGAAATCCCCAATACTACCAAACAACTCAGCATCATACTAAATAAAATGGGAGAAAAGTTCTGAATGCCTACATTTATGGATGTATTAGCATTTACATAATTCCCAAAATCTCATCAGTGTGAAGTTGTATGCAGAGAATTAATCTTCTAATTAATTTAATTAACCAATTAATCGACAAAAACTTGATTTGTTTTTCCCTTTCTTGGCTTTCTATCATCTAAGTGACAAAACTATTCGCCAATCAGCAATTACCCTCACCTTCCTGGTTTGCAGATCAATCAGAAATGGTTATAGATAATAAGCTTGTGCGCATTGCGGTGGCTGCTAGAGAAAAGTCAGTGTAAGAAAAAAAAGATGGAACTCAGTATTAGTAAAAAAAAAAAAAAGATTGGATTAAATTTCACTTCAAAACAAAACAGCAATAAAAAGCCCACTCTGATTACTGCTTTGTGTAACTGGGATCCTGACAGCGTTGTGGATTTTATTGTGGTTTTAGCATTATTTTCTATTCATTTGTCTGTTTATTTATTTATTTTGTTCATTGTTTCATGCTCTGATTCAATAAAATGGATATGTGGGGAATATAAGTTATATGACAACTGGATATGTACACAGTATTATCTATGGTTTTATGTTTACAGTGGTGTTTTAATAATGCACAAGTTCTTTAAAATAGACGCGAGAGGAATATGAAATGACAAATGCCTAAAGCTAAATGTGATTTTACTGAGTTGGACTGTGTTGCAGGTCTGTGAAGAAAAATGCAATATGTTTGTGTCACCAGAATTTACACTAAAATACAGTAAAAATGACTTATTTCATTCTGAATTTTGGCTTTATGCATTTAAGTATCAGATGTATACTCGGAAACTGATTAGAAATGCTTTCTGGAGGTTAAAAAAAAACCCAATTACTAGGTTAATTGGTAAAATTGTACATTAGAAAACACAAAAACAACAAAAAACACAAAAGTTGTACAAATGCTTTTGACATTTTTCCAAATTCTAATCTACGTACAAAAAAATAGTGCTATAAGCAAAAAAATGATAGCAACAGGTAATGCTACCGAAGTATATGAAATTGGATTACAGTGTAAGAGATGGGTCCCAAAGACATGAGAAACTGGTGCCGGGCACCTTCTGGGGAATTCTACTTTATTGCAAATGTGCACAAGGAATACAACAACATCACCCCAATAGGCTGCCACTTTCTTAAAATAGGGATCATGTCGTTTCGAGACAATTTATATAACGGCACTCTCAACAGATAAATCTCACAATGCCCTTTCCTGATCTACTAAAACATTGCAGCACGCATTAAAAAAAAACATTCATAGTGCAGAAATGAATATCAATGTGCACGCAATGGTTTCTTTTAGTATAAAAGAGTGAATGCAAATAACCTTAGCAAATCTGAAGTCATGCAGGTCTCTGCAACATTAAATGGATTCCAGTAACATTATGAAGAGAGCACAGAATGCCGAAAAAGATGCCATCTCAAAAGACTGTTTTTGAGATGTTATTTAATATGACACAGGAAACAGAAAATCTGTTTACAACTGATTGTGAACTTTATTTTTATTTGCTTTAGCAGTTTGTAATGTTTTAATTGTTAATGGACTTCAAATGATTTTTTGTGTAGATGTCACAGTTTCTGGAAATGTAAAAGTGGTAAGACTCAGTTTTCATTAAACACCATTTACACCTTTATTATTCATTCATTATTATTCATTCGTTGGAGCCAATCCCAGCTGACTTCGGGCCAGAGGCAGGGGACACCGTGAACTGGTGGGCAGCAAGGCACAAGGAGATGGACAACCATGCATACTCACACCCATACCTAGGGGCAATTTAGAGTGTCCAATCAGCCTACCATGCATGTTTTCGGAATGTGGGAGGAAACCCGAGTACCAGGAGAAAACCCACGCAGGCCCGGGGACAACATGCAAACTCCACGCAGGTGGACCGACCTGGATTTGAACCAAGGACCCCAGAGCTGTGAGGCCAACGCACTAACCACTCGAGCTCCAGGTCCTTCCCCTTCACTTTCTTAACAAACATTAATTTCCTATATAAAAGATTTGCGGCGAGTCATTAGCATGTAGGCTTCACAGTTCTGGGGCCGAGGGTTCGATTCCAGGTGGGTCCTCCCAGTTCGGAAAATGAATGAATGAATGAATAGAAGATTTGCAGAAAATGAACTCTTTAAAAAAGAAGTTTTATGTGTTTATTTTTCTAAAAAGACTGAAGATGTTTGACTTTTCAAGTTCTCAAAGCCGATGAAGTACTCTGGAAACATATTGGCACCCATTTCGTTCATGAGTCATTAACCTTCAACTTGAAGATTACTAATAAAAGAGGTACACACTGTCTTCAACTTGAAGAGGATCACTAATAAAACAGCTACACACTGCCTTCAAATGAGTCTACACAAATCCTCCAGTTGTGTCCTTCTACTACACAAAGTAGCACTTAGCAGTGTGTTCACAGGTGCAAAGTCAAATGAATTATTTCTTACTGAATGCAAGCGTATGAAAAGACATGGATAAATGATTTTTCCTTTGGTTTGACGTACTTTATATTGATGAAATGTGAACTGTACATTCATGTTCGTCTGAACAGTAATCGCATTGCTAAACATTAGAAGGAAATAAAATGGATGGTGATTCTTGCAGTCACTTTTGGAATTTGGCATGGACGTGTAATTTAAACAAATTTAGCTTCCTATAAAGTCTGTGTTAGTGACTGCTACCATGTATTGGTACACAATTGAGTATGTTGGTACGCCAAATGTCATAGGGTTGTTTATTTCAAGCCAAAGATACGTTTGTCCTCAACTTAAATTTGTGTGGATACTGTGGGTCTTCCAGACGATATATTTTGGTTTGCTAAGTACAAAAGAAGGACATGTGACAGTGATGTGATGACTGTGATGTGCAAAATGTACGTGCCTACTTTTTTGGGGGGCAGAATTTTGTTCCCAGTCAGGTTCAAGACAAACTTTTGTGAATTTTGACAGTTGAATTGCTCAGGCTAGAAAAGAAATCATCTTGTCAAAGTCTTGACTGAAATCTACTGACAGCTGCAACAAAAAAGGACATTTCCATCCAAAAGGAAAACAATGTAGCATAGTGCTGACAGTTTCACCGAAAACATTTGAACAGTGCGTCTTTCCTCACAAACTTCCACTTGTGTGAAATTTTGAGGCATCGTGCAAATCTATTATAATGCTTGCACAACATTAGTATGAACAGAGTACAGTATGACCACAAAATTAAATCCACAATATCTATAATAGCTCCTTAATGTTTGCAAACAACTTGTAAGTGCACTAGTCTCTTAATTGCAGTCATAAATGCATGGAACTTAGGTTACGATATTTTGTTCATTGCAAAGATGTGTTTTTAAAACACCGAACTCTTATAAGTATCATAGCAGTTAGACCTACGGCTGACCTACACTGTAACAGATTGTGACAGAATCTGTGCGAACATAATTCACCAGCAACATGTACCCAGACAAGGGCTGTATCATTGCAGTACACAAATGTAAAGTTGGGATGATTTTTTTCTTTAACTTTTAATTCAAGCGTTATTTTTTTGTAATTGGGGCAATTTTCAATATTCAAGAAAAAACAAACACAATAAAGCGTCAGATTCATTAATATTAAGGCAATGGGCGTGTAATTGTTTTATATGCGATCCTGAGTGCGATTTGCCACCGCAAACATACAACCCAAAGATTTTCTTTATAATTTTATTCCTGCACAAAGAGCATTGATTGAACAGATAAAAAACCCACCAAATGCAATATACAAGCTCACATCAATAAAAAAAATCCTTAAACATGTGAATGAAGAAGCAGGGAGTGCATAAATATTCTTTGGCAAAATGCCACATGCTGCTTCCCGATGTCTGAGGACAACTATTTTACGATTTGATCTCATGTATATTAGCATGGTATTCCGGTATATTTGCATGAAATTAATAGCTTCAAAACTCCTAAGCAGGTGTGGAGCAAGACTTAATGGAGAAATGGAAGGACTTTCTGAATTTTGAAATGAATAATACATTAAAAAAATTGATAATGGCAAGTTCAGAAAGTGTACCAATGTACAGTCTGAAAGATCTACTCAGCTATAGTCTCTGCCGCATAAAGAAAATCAAGGTGCGACATTGACATAGCTGATCAAACTGGCGATATCGCATCGCACCTGACACATGTCGCGCATCGTGTGAGGGGCCACCTTTCACCCATCCACGTGGACGGTATGGAGGGAGAATTGCAGACTGAGAAAAAAAATATTGCTAAAATGTGCAGTTTTAATATTTCCAGGTGTGAGGTAACAAAAATGACATGACTAAGATGGGACAAATTGCATGATACAATTCAATGCCAAGCATGGGACACCATGGCATGAAAAATAGACTATTTTACCAACTCGGTTCACACTAACATGTGCACTGTTGAAATTATGCTCACAGTCAAATGTGTGGTTGCACAAGCAAATGGAAGTTGTTTTTCTTGGAAATGGTTTATTACAAGGTGATGTAAACACTAAATTGTCTTAGTATTAGCATAGCAGCAGACATTTGCATATGAAATGGACATGCACAGGTCTGCTAAACACACAAGTTTGGCAACACTGAGTAAAACTGAACAAGCTGACAAATTCACAGCAAGAGTAAACTTATTTCAGTTACATTTCAAAATAATTACTGTTGACAAAGAAAACATTGTCTTGCCAATCATAAACACAAAAATAGGGCAAAATTTAAATAGTTTCATGAGCTGTCACCATCGCACATTACTGAGTACTGCATAAAACAAAAACCAAAGTCTGACAGCAACCTTGTCATCAATGTTGGAATGATTCGCTACCCGTGGGAGGCACCTGTGACGAACTGTCAAGCTAATATATATATATATATATATATATATATATATATATATATATATAATATACATATATATATAATATACATATATATATATATACATATACACATATACATATACATATACACATATACACATACATATATACATACATACATATATATATATATACATATATATATATATATATATATATATATATATATATACACACACATATACATATATACACATCTCTATCTCTATCTATACCTCTATCTACATCTATACCTCTATCTACATCTATACCTCTATCTACATCTATACCTCTATCTACATCTATACCTCTATCTACATCTATACCTCTATCTACATCTATACCTCTATCTACATCTATACCTCTATCTACATCTATACCTCTATCTACATCTATACCTCTATCTACATCTATACCTCTATCTACATCTATACCTCTACCTACATCTATACCTCTATCTACATCTATACCTCTATCTACATCTATACCTCTACCTCTACCTCTATCTCTACCTCTATCTCTACCTCTATCTCTATCTATGTATATCTATATAGATAGATATATTTAAGTGTCTTGGCATTAGTTATTTATGCATTCATTTTTACACCGCTTGTCTTCAAAAGGGTTGCGGGGAGTGCTCGAGTTTAACCCAGCCAACTATGGGCACCAGGCAGGGGAAACCCTAAATTGGTGGCCAGCCAATCGGAGGGAGCAAGGAGACAGACAACCTTTCACACTCACACTTTTACCTCAGGGCATTTTGTGTTCACCTGTATACCATGCATGTTTTTGTAATGTGGTAGGAAACTGGCGTAAACCCACGCAAGCCCAGGGATACCACGAAAACTCAACACAGGAAGGTTGGAACCCACTCTGAATTGAAACCTCGATTTTGCCGCCCCAATAACCACCGGGCCTTCATTAGTTCTATATTTAGATCTTTAGATGATTTGATGTGCTATCATGTCATAAAAATATGATTGCACTAAAATCAGATTTTTGGGGAAATCATGGATTTTTTTCTAAAATGTTTCATCCTCAGTTAAAATTCGGTGGACTCTGGTCTAATGACTATAGCAATTTTACAAAGCGGATCTCTTGCTGCGAACTGCTCACGCACACGCAGTCACGTTGCAATGCACACTGGCTCAAACACAAGAGAAGCAGTTCGATGTCTTGGTTGGATCCTGAGGTCTGGAGGCTGAGCCAACCTAAATCACTCAACCCACTGCGGATAATCTAACGTATGGATGATTATACATCAGTAGCTTTGTTTCAAAACGCCAAAGAGAACAGGCAAAGGCCACCCACCAAATCTCCTGACGGTAGCTCAGATATACAAATATTGGTGTCATCCCATCTTCTCATAAAACAAACAAAAAATGAATTAAATTAAAAGTTTTCGAGTTATTTCTGCACTCTGAATTCCAACAGCCCAAGTTTGCCCACAATGCCCAAGAGCAAATTTAATGGATACACACTATTATTCAATCCATCACTCTCTCCATCAAAACCAAATATACTCAGTGTGAAAACTATAACACAGTCATTTGCTGTTAACCTATCACTCATGCTGCACATTTCTCTAGTGTAACTAAGGAATAGACAGCAAATGTATCACAACATGGAGACAAATAACATTTTGGAACACAAATAACACACAGTGGGAGGTTGTGTAGGTGTAAAATGTGATAAAGCTACACACATGAATTCATGGATACAGTATATGGGAATGCATTCAAAGCTGTATGAGGCTGATAGATGAGAAGGATGGGATTTGACAGGCAGTGAAACCCTGGAACCGAAGCTTTTAATTAAGTAGTGGGAGAGACGCTGGCCGGTCTAGCCATCACAATATATCATCACGTCTGGTCTAGAGTAACTCAACAACTCCATCCAAAACCATACACGTATATGCAGAAGCCATCTGGAAATGGCAGGGTGCAGCTATTTGTGAATTATAGTGCTCTCTTCTCAAAAGGAGATGCAATCACCCACCAAATGATATCTCAATGTTTTGCCAATAACCTGGACATAGCTTAAGTGTGAAAATGATAAATTGGCAGAAAAGCACAAAGCATACATGTTGACACAATGCGGAACTGCCATGAGCTATTAACCAGAGTCATTAGACCTTGGTTTATTAAAATAAGTCATGGGTTAGGGTGGCTGAAGAGGAAAAACTTGATTTTGGAGGGTGGGCAGCTGAGACACGTCTCATTACCAACATAGAGCACCGAAATGAAGCATATATGCGGAAAGTCACTTTCTCTGTTCACCATCAAAGGAACGACTTAATAAGCAGCTGTGACAGGTCACTTATGTTAGCTAAGACTGTCAGCACCATACCTAAGATCCTGATGAGCCTAGTGATTGTTAAAAGAGGCAGGCAGATATGCGCGTTAAAAAAAGTGGGAGTATTGCGGTGGGCACATTGCGACGTTGCGCTACAAATGTTCAGGCCCAAAGGAAACTCACAGACTGGATTAAATCTTACTCACAGGCAATCTACCATAGTCCATGGTGATAGACGTAATGAGTACCCCTGGTAAATAGTTTAACATTGGTATTCACTTCCCGATCCCGATCTACCAGTCAATTGCCAGTCATTAACTATTGGTAGATCGCATGACAATCAGATTTGATCCAGTCATACCCCCTTTCGAGTAAAACAACGGGAGTGCTGTCACTCATGATTCATTGGTTCATTTCGCCTGCTTCTCAAACACCAGTTGGTTTTCTATCAGCTAATGAGCCAAACTGGAGCCACGTCACGCACCACCGTAATTTCTCAGTACGTCATTATTGTAGTATTAAATGAGAACACGACGTGAAGGGGTGTAAAAAGGCCATAAATGTATTTTGTGCTGCATGACACACTGCAATAAAAAGGGCTTTGGCCAGTGTTATTAGATGTAAATACCATATTAAGCCAAGAAAAGGGGAAAACTGATCGCCGCTCTTGCTCAAACGGAACACCCCTCGCTGTTGCATGCAGTTTGCCTGAGCTAGTTTTGGCAGGAGAGGATAGGAAAGGAGATTTGTCACAAAAATACACCTGTGATTCACAGGTGCTCTCAAGATGCACAAACATATCTATGTGTATTTTCAACTATATCATTGATTTGTGCGATTTGTGCGTATAGGCGCGAAAACATGTAGTTTGTATGTAGTACTAATAGGGGTGATCCTACTTTGCGGTTTTTCGATTAGCGCAGCCATGTCGGGTCCTTGTATAATGACAATAAAAGCATTCAATTCAATTCACTTTACTTCAATACAGTATAACTAAATAAACCAAACTGTTTGTTTGGTGGATGTTGGGCTTTAAATTCTTAAATTGAGAGATAAGCACAGATTTCTTCCACACTCGAAACCCCCAGTAAGGAGTGTTGTCCAGGGAAACCCAAGAGAGACAAAGGTTTCCACATGCTGACTGGATTTAACATACTGATTCCCGTGGTGAATGCCTTAACACAGCAAGTGAGAGGCCAGTCATCACGTACAACTCAGGAACACGGAATCAATCAGCATGGGACAATCTAAGGCCATGTAGCCTCCAGTGGTCCCACTGGTATTGGCCAAGGACATCAGCAAAGCCATTACAGAAAACTGCACTCTTGGAATTATACAAAACTAAAAGTAGATGTTTACTCAAAGCATCTTAACTTAATACCTTAAACAAAACAGTACGAGCTGTATTCTATTATAGTTTTATGAATCGATAATGTATTAAAAAAATGACTGGGTTACTATTGGAACAGTAATAAATTAAGGTGCATCTGTTGAACATACTAAAAGTCACAGTGAAAAGTGGAATCAAGAGTTTGTCAGCACTCTGCCCCAATGTCCAACCTCTCTTTTAAAGCACATAAAAATCTCTGCTTTATTGTCTTAATCTACACCCTCTATAGTATCTTGGCTAGCATATGAATATATTCTATGTCAAGAAGTAAAATAGATGACACTGTAGTCTATTTTTCAATGCATTAATCTTCTAAATCCTTTGTCTTGTCTTGTCTTTCGTGTAGTTTGTTTTAGTATATACCTAGTACATGCTTCAAAGAAAATTGTGCTGAATAAGAAGTCGAGTTCTAAAGCAACTCTAAAGTTTATTTTGTTTTCAAACAGTTAGATATTGTAATTAACAACAAAGGGGGTAAAATGTGACAATCAAGTTTTAGAAAATGTTGAATGCAATTATTATACTTCTTGTGGAGGTCATTTTTTTAGCTACTCACGATAACAAAATTTGACACAATTTGCATGATAGTCATTCTGGTGACTTAAATTTCTGTTTAACAATTTTTCTATGACATTTTGTCAGCACAGCTAGTTGAAACACTTTAAAAATTAACACACAATCTAAATGCAATAAACAGGAGGGGGGAGTGTAAGTAGGGCAAGCCACAAAAAAATTGCACTCGGCTGAAAACCACACGATCACAATATGAACAGAAATATTTTATATATCTTTCACTTTCCCCTTCTAATCTACTTTTGATTAATGCATCTATAAACTTTGGAGGTCATTATATAAGACATTATATGGTCGTTATATAAGCACCACTATTCGAAACAGTTAAGTAGGATTCTCATAGACTCTGATCATTTAATGTATCATAATTAAGTCACTCAGACCTTGAGCACACCCGAGCCCACTCAGCATTTTTGAAATGGGGTGAAAAACAAATAGACATTGTTATTATTATACATTCCTGGCACATTTATCATCTGTTTTGCACCTTTTGCCCTTTAGGGCAACCAAAATAATTTATGATGCAAATAAGCAAACATTCGCAATCCATCATGTTGCTGCTTTGTACCCGGGAGTGACAACAATTTGGTGAATAAGCATCAGGTTCTTTGTTTTATAATTTATAGGCTGAAATTATCTTTAAAATTATTTGTGTAAGTGCCTTTTTCTACAGTCTGTGCTTTTTGGACTGTCCTCGTCAACATGTGTCATTGACTTTTAATGTTTTGGTTGCAGTGTTCCACTCACTTTTCTGCTTCTGCTTCTCTGGCATTAAACCATGCTTGCTTCTTATCTATTCACACCGATATCTGGTGTTGGGGGAAGATAAGCATTCATTTGCATGTTTAATGAACCAAACACCCCAGATTACCCTCAACACAGGGATACACACATGTACATGGAGCACAATGGCACACACAGACACACACACACACACACACACAATGCTACTTCTGCCCTAAAGGTCTCCTCACCGCTGACTTGGAGTCACCAGCTGCTGACTGGACAGGAATAAACACAGCTCATTTATATAGCCTCATATTCACAATGTGAATGACAGGCACATGAACACTTAATCAGAGCATGTCATATCAAACAATTCTGATATCATTTGGCATCTTGGAAAGGAACCAATTCATCATTTGAAAGCAAAAAAAAATCCAATAAGAAAGTGGGTGGGATAATTTCTGATCTTTTAATCAATAAAGATTATCTCATCTTTGTCATGGGTGTTTTAGATGAATGGGACATGCATGGAGAACTGAGGATATACTGAATGTCGTCAATACATGTGCAAACGTTTGGGATATTGAGATTCATCTCCCTATTTTGAAGTATAAGGATTTTATTACATTGTTATCTATTTTGCAAGACTTTACCGGGCAAGTATTCAAGTTTAGCACACAAAATGCACTTATTAATTTATTTTACTACATTATTATTGAGGTTGGCTGTAAAAATGTAATGAAATGATGTAATAAGTACAATAAAAGATGAAGATAACATTATACATTGGAAAAAGTCAAAATGGTAAACAAATTCTAGTGTAGTCGATTTTATAATGTTGAATGATGTAGTTATTCATGCTAATTGTTACATCATTATTTGTCATGTCATGAGATGTCATGACATAATCGTAAATGTGTGTATAGATAATAAATCTAGGATTAAAATCATTAAATAAAGCACCTAAAATTATATATTTCTGATTGTAAATATTTGCATATCGAATCACTTTAAATTTTATATTTATGATTTTGTGGGCTAGTATGGTCATGAATTAGGTTATAATGTAAAACAATAACCATTTGTTCACGTTGATAAAGAAGAAAAAAAACAATAGCAACGAAGATTTTTTACAACAAAAAGTTGTGTTTTTTTAATGACCCCAAAAAAGCTTGGGGCTTTGAGGAATAAAATGCAAACAGGATGTTGTTGCCAAATGACAACTTTTAATAATGACGATAATTAGTCTTAAAACAGAACACCAACTGCTTTACATGACATTAATATGACAATAAATCTATGTATAAAATACTTTGGCAGGATTGTCTTTCAATGTATTACAGTAATACCTTGACATACAAGTGCCCTGACATACAAGGAATTACAGATATGAGTAAAATACCTCTTTGCCTTGGTTATTGCACAAGAACGTTTAAATTTAGTGCAACGTAAGATTAAAACTTTTGTGTGTGTATAGGAATCTAAGTTCATTTAAGTTAAATTTAAAGTTTATGTTATGTTATGAGCGCATCCGTCAAGTCTCTCCCCCCATCTGCGAACTCCCCGTTGTATTGAATAATGCCTCATTTTATTATTAAACATCATGACCACTAGTTATTTGTTTCTCTGTTAGTAGATGGTGAATTACAAACAATAAAAATATGTTTTTCCATTGTAATATCCTGTTTTTTGTGTTTTTTCAGAGGGTGGGAACATATTAATTTGCATTTAGTTCATTTCTATGGGAAACGTTGATTTGAGATACGAGTAAATTGTCATACGAGCTCAGTCCCGGAACGCATAAAGATCGTATATATATATTTTCTTTCAAAAACTCAAAGATATAATTTAAGAACCAGATCAAAGTATCTAATGAAACCACACTGAAAGAAGCAGACAGAAAATAGACAGTTAAGGCCAACAGCAAGGTGAGAGATGTGCCCACCTGCCACCATTTTTCTATCCTCCCCTCCTGGAAATGTATCATCAGTCATTACAAGGGAGCGTGGCTCCTGCTATCATCATTCATACGTACGCATTCACACACACACATACAAACTCCAACATGAGGCATATTTTAAGGTGTAAGTCTGTGGCCTATAATTTAAGTTCTCTCTATGCAGTGTTTTGCTGAGCTTATAAAACCGCCTGCAGCTAATGGTGTGATGGATCCCTCTATTATCACCCAACCTGAGAAAAGAGAGTGAGCTATAGTGAGATAAAGGAATCTAATTGGATAGTATTTTAGTCCGGGCAAAAACAGGAAAGTGACCAGGGACACAAAAGGAGCACATAAAAAGCACTAAAATGATAACTGCAACTTTAAGAGGAAATCTTATGTTTATGCAGTCGGTCTCATCCACTACATAAAATCAAATGTGCAAATTTTCGTATTTTTACATTTTTCAGATTTTTGTGCAAACAAGGAGAAAGTGCATAAACCATTTAAAACTAAACTTCCAGAAAATGAACAAAATAGGGATTTAATTTTATGATTTTGGTAAATTGAGTACAGTAAAAAATTTAGGCCAGAGGTTACTAACTGCGAGACCATAATCCTTGTTTCATACCCAGAAGCTGTAATTTATGAAATCTGAACATAAAGTTGAAAAAAAGCTTTGAATAATCAAAACATGATCAAGTACTTCTATTATAGGCTTTTGGAGTAATAACCTGGCAGGTAAAACATGATTACAAGCCACATGCCCACAAATCAAATCTGCATTTGGTTTGCAAAACAAAAGACTAATGACAGAAAACTATAACGCCTTTTTTCCTAAAATAACTAAAATGCCAGATTTCCTCATTTCTTGTCCCTTTATAACTGTTGGCTTTCAAACCAAACTGCAGCAAGCTGAACTATACTTACTATTTTGGGAAACATGAATTAAGTGCAGAATTATGGGTGTGCAATTTGATGGCGTTTTCTCATCAGAATAATGAATCCCACATAATTGGGAAGGCATGTGTGCAGGGAGACTAACTAATTTGTTTTGTCATGATTTCTTTTTCACTCACCAACAAAAAAATACAATATATCAGTTTTACCTTCAACTGACCTTCCTACTGGGTGGTTGGACAGATGTGTAAACTAGAAGCTGCACTAGCCTGAGGACATGAACTTTACACCTCACACGTCTCATGGTGCAAGTCTTTTTGTGACTTCATGATCTAAATTTAATCTTGATGCTTTAAAAAATAAAATAAAAATAGATGCAGATTTATATTTCATTTCTGTCACTGCTTCCGCATCACTGATTAAAGATAGATAGTTTCATTACCCTACAGAAAATTTAAGCTTGACATTTGT